>NC_044978.1:72569202-72875015 GCF_008728515.1 Papio anubis
AGGGATCTTTCTGTGTTAACCAGGCTGGTCTTAAACTCCTGGACTCAAACGATCCTCTCTCCACAGCCTCCCAAACACTGGGATTACAAGCGTGGTCATTATGCCTAGTCAAGATTTTTTCCAAGGATTTTAAAAATACATTTTCAAAATTCTAAAACAATGAAAACAAAGTAAATGAGACATTAGCAGATGAAGGAGGAAGGGACTCAGTTATGGTGGTCACTGTAGCTATGCGGGAGAGACAAAAAGGCAGCAATATATAAAATCCTTAAAAACAGAAGAGTTTATTTTTTTTTACTTCTCTAATCTCACCACCTGCAAAAATGGTTACTACAGTGTAGCTGTTCAATAAACCTTTACTGAAAAAATAAATGAAAGATTGCATGGAATTGTAGAGGAGTTTTACAAACACAAAGAATGTATATGTTGTATATTTCTACCTTCTAGAAAAAATGGTTCTCAAACTTTTTAGGCTTATTAATATTTTAAACTTTAAAAAATTGTTGAGGACCTGAATAAATTTATATTTATGTGGATCATATGTAATATTTGTAATGTAAAGGATAATATTAAAAATATACATATTTACTGTAATCTTTAGAACAATGAGAAACCTATTACATGTGAACAAAACTAATGTTTTTGTGAAAAATGTTTTTAACATAAAAACTAGTGAAAAACACAGAATAGTTCTTGATATCTTTAAAGTATGTCTTTCTGGATAATTGTGAATGTTCTTCTTTGATACTACAACTAAACATAACAATGATGGTATCATAAAAGCTAATTTTAATGTAGCATCTGAAACCATATCATTGAGCTTTTTGCAGTGTTTCACATTAAAGTCCACTGCACTTATATGCATTTTAAATTAATATTTTACCCATGCATGATTTTGTAACATAATACATTGGTCATTTGGAAACTATGGGTTTGGTTCTTTGAATCATAAAAATGCATCCAAATGTTGACATATTGCACCATACAATATAAAGATATTTGCATTCAGTAGTTTTCTCATCAGAAAGTATGCTAATTTATTGGACATTGTCAAGCTCAAAATGGCAGATACAAGTTTTCATAATTCTAATGTTTGCCCTAAGTTCAAATTTTAAGTTGTTTTCCTTACAATGTCAAACTAACTTAGTTCGTATTTAAGAAAATGTCCACCAAGTACACAAATCTACATAACTGCAGGTCATCTCATTCTCTCAAGTAAAAGTTGTTGTTCATTTACAAAGGTAACTAGTTCAATTATCAAATCCATCACACAAGTGCTTTCACTTAAGGCAAAAATTGTACTTTGTTATGTACCATGAGTACTTTATTAATACTTATATTTTTCAAACATAATATTAAATGTATGAATACCATTGCCAATATTTATTAATATTAATCTTCATATCTTCATGGACCATGAAAACTGGCTTCTATTTCTTTCTGTTTTCTTACAAGAAGCACTTCCTGGTGAAAACTACAGTGACTACTAGAAGGGTTTGGTACCACCATTTTGGTTCAAGCTAAGCCAATAGTAGTTTCACTCATCATTGAGTTTAACATATTAATGCAAATGTTAACACAAAAACAAGATATCCTAATATTAATATGAAAACAATTCTGCTCTCATAGACCCCTGAAAACCTTGTGGCATCCCCATGCAAGTCTGCAGATCACACTTTGAAAACAGCTGCTCTACAAGGCTCTTATATTCAGTTTCATTTTCTCCAAAATACAGTCCTATAGAAATAGTTTCTGAATCTATTTTTCCTATATGATATTGTTAATTCTTCTAACTGTATATAACTGCCAAACTCTATTACTACATACAAAACAAAACAATATGTGGCATACTTAAATTTGTGAAAGAAATTAAATGATAAATAGCATTGCTTTCAGCCTCTTGACCAGATTAGACTGGTTTTGATTATTGTCTATCTCTGAGAATATGTTATGCCACTTTGGATGTATTTTTTTCTGGCTCATTTTTTTTGTGCAACCATAGTTATTTTACAGCACTGGCCTTTTGTTATCAGTAACAATGCTGGAATTGGCAGGGTAAAAATAAATTTTCTGCAGAGTATCAGTTAATACAAAGGCCTGGGAGACCTTGTCCTGATAAAGCTTTATTTGAATATTAATATTATTATTTTGCCAGTTATTATGAATTAAAAATAAGTGCAGTTTTCATGACCATTAATTGTTTTTTGAATTATTATATGAATGTGATTGGCTTAGCTTGAACTACACACCTTCCCGTCTGATAGGAAAAGGCAGATTTTCTTGTGAATTCCATTCAATACAGAAAACATAAGTTTTCAGAGGAAATTGTGGTGCTGTTAAAAGATGACAGTATTTGTTTCGGTCTGAATTATTAAATAAGTAACTCATTTTGGTAACTTAACAGGCATGTTGGATATTGTCTCCAGAGAGGCAGGAAATGTGCTGTCCTAGAAGGGCCTTCTAAAATCTTCACTCGTTGTAATATAAATCACTGGCCAAGTGACAAAGAGAGTGGAAACATGAGCCAATTTACCTTTTTGGAGCTTGGATGAAAATATACAGAAATCATAATCTTTATTTTATGAGATTTTATTTTTTTGTTTCTGTCATTGTATCATAACTGAAAATTTCTAATATAAATATTTGAATGAGTTAACACAAGAAATGTTCCCTCTTCAATATTCCAATGTATTTAAAACTGAAGCATTCATTTATAGAAGTGAATCACCCCTATGTAGTGAAAAACAACAAAACATTTTAGACTCTAGTGTTATGAAAATTATTTGTAGACATAGCCTAGAAACTTGGTATGCAAAATAATTTATCTAGAAAAATAGTAAAGGAAATGCGATATCTGTATTTGTGAGGGCTTTCCAGTGTGTCAGCTTATAAACTACATTTTCCAGAATTTCTTTCCATATGGGACTTGAGAGAGATACTTATTTGAGAGTTGGAGGGCAAAAGTGAGACAGCAGCAACTTTCTGCACCTCACTGTGGTGAAACAGTAGATGGTCATACCACGGCTCCACATTCCGTTGGGTTCTCCTACAGCTTCTCTGACTCCTGAACCAGGTGTATGTGTTTTCCTTTATAATGAAGGGCCTCCTTGCCTTCCATCAACATCAGAGGCAGAAATAAGTAAAACAGATTTCTGTCTTCTTTGACGGCAGTTGATGCTGGTGGGTACAAACTTGTTTATCCTTCCCCACCTTACATCCGTTTCCCTCTCCTGACTGTCTCCTGTTATCTGGCCTTCAAGCTCCAGCATCAGAATGCTACAGTAAGTAGGCAGGCAGACATGAGCAGGCAGGAGAGGGCTCCCAAACCAGGAATGTCAGCCGACCATCAAGTGATGTTCAGGTGGTTGTTAAACTGTCTCTCTAAAATAATAATTGGTCACAACTGGCACTAGGGAAAAGGCAGTCTCCCAATAAATAGAAAAACCTGAAACTGGTGATCAGCTTCCCAATAAGATCTCAGGAGCTGGGAAAGTAGATTCAAACATGCTCACTAAGAGGCAAAATGGTGGAGTTTACTGATATTAATCTTATGGAAACGCTTGATTGGTAAAGGAAGAGCATGGGTACAACTTCAATAAACACATTGCTCATGTGTCCCCTCCTCGGTGCCAGCAGGCCACCGCACATGCAGGCAGCATACACCAAGAAAATAATCAGGGAAGAAGGGACACAACCCCCAAGGAAGCATGCCAACATATAAAACCCCATGTCAAAGGTCAAATCACACACATGTGACTCCCTCAAGTCACCTGCTTGTCCCTTTTCCAAGTGTAGTTTGCTTCCTTTTATCCCTGCCCTAAAACTTTTTAATGTTCAGTCCTGCTCTAAAACTTGCTTCAGTCTCTCCCTCTGCCTTACGCCCCTCAGTAAAGTTCTTTATTTTGAAGAGGCCAGAAATGAAGTAGCTGCAGACCTGTATGGATTTGCCATACAGTGTGACTAGGATATGTTCCCTAGAGGTAAGACACCTCTACGCTTTGCGTTCTTCAGCTGGAGACATTCAATCCCTATGTGCACATTCCTTCTTCTCTTTCATTCTCCTGCTTACTAACCAACACTCAGAACATCAGAACAATCCTTCTCAGCCACAGTGGCTCTACTCCCCCAAGCTGATCTCTCAGTTCACACTGACAGGTGGCTTGCTGGGGTTGGATAGGACCTTGGAGTCCATGACAAGATGACCTGAGACATTTAAGGCCCTCCTGGACAGGAGGCTCGTCAGAGTGATAGGGCTAAAGCCTAAATCCATGCAATATCTAGGGTTTCCTCTGCTTTTTCAAATAAAATCAGCTCTTTCTCCAAAACCTGCACACTTATCCTCCTGTTTCTTTTGTGTGTATTCTGAAATACCCTTGTGCATCTGCTGGACCATCCATCTCGGAGGCAAGTCGGTCTCTTCTCTGGTTGCACTTAACATGCCTTTTCTCTTCCTTCCCTGCCTTGAATACATACACTCCCTGTTATTCGTGTACCCACAGCTCTTGCTGCATTTTTTCAGGAGCCAAGACACAGGCTCCCTTGCGGGTATCTCCCGAGGTTTATATGTGTTTCTACCTTACCGGCTGTGATGATGTCTAAAACTTTCCCCTGTCTGCTGGTTTATTGCTGGGACAGACACTAATTGGAATCCCGGCTCTGCCGACTCCTTATGACTTACCATATGCTTTTCACTTTTCATCTCGTTAAGTCCCAGGGAAATATGTTTTGGAAGTTTTTGAAGCAGTTTGTCCTCCTGCCATAGGACCTCTCTCTGGCCCTTTAAGAACTCCACCTGATATGATTTGGTTGTCATATCTTATCTTGAATTGTAGCTCCCAAATCTTATCTTTAATTGTAGCTCCCATAATTCCCATATGTTGTGGGAGGGATCCAATGGGAGATAATTGAATCATGGGTGCAGTTTCCCCCATATGGTTCTCATAGTAGTAAATAAGCCTCATGAAATATGATAGTTTAATAAGGGGAAACCCCCTTCACTTAGCTTTCATTCTCTATTGTCTGCCATCATGTAGGATGTGCCTTTTGCCTTCCACCTTGATTGTTGGGCCTCTCCAGCCTCATGGAACTGTGAGTCCATTAAACCTTTTTCTTTATAAATTACCCAATCTTGGGTATGTCTTTATCAACAGTGTGAAAATGGACTAATACAGTAAATTGGTACCGGTAAACTGGGGCACTGCTATAAAGATACCCAAACATGTGGAAACAACTTTGGAACTGGACAACAGAAAGAAGTTGGAAGAGTTTAGAGGGCTCAGCAGAAAATAGGAAAATGTGGGAAAGTTTGGAACTTCCTAGAGACTTGTTGAATGCCTTTGACCAAAATGCTGGTAATGATATGGACAATGAAATCCAAATTGAGTGGTTTCAGATGGAGATGAGGAACTTGTTGGAAACTGGAGTAAAGGTGACTCTATGTTTTAGCAAAGAGACTGGTAGCATTTTGCCCCTGTCCTAGAGATTTGTGGAACTTTGAACTTGAAGGAGATGATTTAGGGTATCCAGCAGAAGAAATTTCTAATCAGCAGAGCAGTCAAGAGGTGACTTGGGTGCTGTTAAAAGCATTCAGTTTTAAAAGGGAAATAGAATATAACATTTCAGACAATTTGCAGCATGATGAAGCAATAGAAAAGAAAAACCCATTTTCTGAGAAGAAATTCAAGCCAACTGCATAAATTTGCATAAATAACGAGGAGTCAAAATGTTAATCCTCAAGACAATGCGGAAAATGTCTCCCAGGGCATGTCAGAGACCTTTGATTTCATGGGCAGGTTCCAGGGTCCCCCTTCTATGTGCAGCCTAGGGACTTGGTGACCTGCATCCCAGCCTTTCTAACTAAAAAGAGCCAAGGTACAGCTCAGGACATAGCCTCAGAGGGTGCAAGTCCCAAGTTGTGGTAGCTTCCACTTGGTGTTGAGCCTGTGGTTACTCAGAAGTCAAGAATTAGAAATGCCTGCATGTCCAGGCAGAAGTTTGCTGCAGGGACAGGACCCTCATGGAGAGCCTCTGTTAGGGTAGTAGGGAAGGAAAATGTGGGGTTGAAGGCCCCACATAGAGTCCCCACTGGGGCACTGCCTAGTGGAGCTGTCAGAAGAGGGTCACCATACTCCAGACCCCGGAATGGTAGACTGACAGACAGCTTGCACTGCACACCTGGAAAAGCCGCTGGGTTTTGGATTTGCATGGGGCCTTTAGACCCCTTCATTTTGGCCCATTTCTCCCATTTGGAATGGGTGTATTTATCTAATGCCTATACCCTCATTGTATCTAGGAAGTAACTAACTTGCTTTTGATTTTACTGGAATCATAGGTAGAAAGGACTTGCTTCGTCTTGGATAAGACATTGGATGGTGGACTTTTGAGTTAATGCTGAAAGGACTTAAGACTTTGGGGGACTGTTCAGAAGGCATGATTAGTTTTGAAATGTGAGGACATGAGATTTGGGAGGGACCAGGGGCAGAATGATTTGGTTTGGCTGTTCCCCACCCAAATCTCATCTTGAATGGTAGCTTCCATAATTCCTACATGTTGTGGGAGGGGTACAGTGGGAGAAAATTGATTCAGGGGGGCAGTTTCTCCCATACTGTTCTCACTGTAGTGAATAAGTCTCCTGAGATCTGATGGTTTTATAAGGGGAAACACCTTTTGCATGGCTTTCATTCTCTCTTGTCTGCTGCCGTGTATGATGTACCTTTTACCTTCTGGCATGATTGTGAGGCCTCCCCACCCTCATGGAACTCTGAGTCCATTAAACCTCTTTTTCTTTATAAATTACCCAGTCCTGGATATGTTTTCATCAGCAGCATGAAAATGGACTAATACACTACTTAATTGCTTTTTTTGAGTTAGCACTCTTATGGGAAAAGGAAACTTCTTCTTTTGCCATTTGTGAGATCTTACCCCAAGCCCCAAGTCCCCTTTATGTTGAGAGATCAAATAAATTTTGCCCTCTGGAATCCAAGGCTACTGTTTTTGCAAGCGTCTGAGGGCTTCCATGACTATTCTTCTTGCATCCTCCCACTTCCTGCAGTAGCCTCCATTTCTCTAATCACTTCCACACCCTTCTCATTATGCATCAAGACCTTCAAGGTCAGATTCAATGGGAGGAAAGTCCAGCCACCTTGTGGCCATTAGCTGAAAAACTGGCTTCTTGTCTACTTAAAAAACATGAGAAATGGAAATTTGAGAAAGGAGATAATCATTTTTTTGCTAGAATGCTCCAAGTAAGAGTCACTATAAGGTCATGGAGACAAGACTGTAGGCTGGCCCAAGGCCGCAGCTGCAAAAGACCCATAGGATAGAGAGGAAGATTGGTTTCAGGCTAATAGATTACCACAGAATAGAGATGAAGGCAAGACTAGGGTACCCAGTACGACTGGTTCATTCCAGAGTTCCAAGGGCAAACTAGGGACCCCCTGTTCACTCTAGTGTCACCTGTGTTCTCCAGTGGGTAATTGTGACCAGATGGTACCAAGGTTAAAGGTACACAGTAAGACTATTCATTTTGAAACCCTAAGGATAAGTGGAGGATGCCCTATTTAGGATAACAGGAAAGTAAGAAGAGAATCCTTCCTTTTCCTTTTCATGTTTTTCTCCTCTGCTCTCTCTTCACAAATGGGTACTTGTGTCTTCATATTGCACAGAACATACCCCTCAGATGCATTCCCAAGAGCAGGGAGAAGTTTAATCCCCAGGCTTAAAACACAAACTAGTTTTCCCTTGTAATACTCTTTGGTCTAAACATAAACTGGGAGGAAATGCAAAAGTCAGCCTTAGAACCCAATGCGCTTATGCAGGAAATCCTCAAATTAGCCTTCTCAGTCCTTTTTATCTGAGGGCAGAATAAAGACGACAGGGCTAAGGAGAATAAAAATGCTGCAACAAGAGGCAGGCTCACCTACTGGCTGCTCTGCAAGCTCTCCAGCCCCCTCCATGTTGCCCTAAGAAGACTTCTTCAGGTAATTACAATTGATGTGGGAAGCCAGACTTCTGGAATGCAGAATGCAGACTAATAAGAGGAAGTCACACATGGCTTGCCCTTCTGTCACAAGCTCAGCCACTGGAAAAAAAAGGCTGCCCTGAGAACTGAAGGGCCTTTGGGATAGAATCCCAACCCTTGATGGCCTTGAGCTGAAAGGACTCTCTGCCCTTGGTGGCTTCCAAATTAAACATTGTCATTAAAAGTACAAATCCAAGGGCAACTTCGGAGGCAGCAGGTAAAAGTATAATTTTACCTTTTCGTTTCAAGACCTACCTACTCTGTGCTAATTTCCTTTCCTGAGCAACTCTCCTCCAAATCCTGTTGGGTAATGGAGGCAAATGGCACCCCCTCTCTCCAGAGAAAAGATTCACACTGCTTTGGGCCAAAAATATACTTTTTAAATGGGTGCTTACATAATATTTATCCAACCTCTAAATTCATCTTTCCCTCTAACAGCCCTATTTCTCCTGGGAAAACTACTTAAATCTTTAGTGAATGACTTTAATCTGGACAGTCCTACCTCAGAGGTTTAGAAATAGCCCATACTTATTTGAACAAGCCCTAGCAAAAATCTAACCAAGGAATCTCTTGAGGGGGGATAACTCCTACAGTGTATAGACCTCCTTATCTGCTCCCCATTCACAGGACTCACATGGCAACAAGCCCTAACTTTCTAACAGAAGGAAAATGACTTCTTTAATCAAAAGCATAGGTAAAGAGGGATTTTGGATAAGGAATTTTATAAAGAAAAGATATTTTGTATGAAAAAATAATCTTGTATGATAAACTCTTGTCCTAAAGTAAAATGACTGGTTGTTTGAAAAGAAAGTTCAAGCATGTTGTTGATGGTCTGTTTATATCGTAAAAAAATTGTGAAAGTGAATTTAGGAAAGAAATGTAATACAAATTTAAAGCGTATTAGGTCTACTAAATATTTTAAGGTCATAAACTGCTACTATGACTCTTAACAGCACAAGTTTCCTTCTTTAAAGCCATCAAATTCTAAGTGAGGACTGGGGACATACAGAGCTACCCATGCTCTCTAGCTATGCTGGAAAGACTCACACCTTATCTGAACTTCTGTCTGGTGTCCTAGGCTTCACACCTAGTATGTAATTAGAATCACTTACTTACCAGGTTTTTCACCAAAAGTAACAGTTGCTAAGAATTAACAGTGTAACATGTACTTGAGACTACTGGAAAAGTAGTTTTAAATGGAAGATGTGTACAGAAAGTGAAATGTGCTTTTGGTAAAAGGTTCTAAGAAGGCATGAGAATGTAGATATTTTTGCCTAGTTTAGAGGGTTAAAGGATTGTTATAAGTTAGATAGGATAAAGCTGAAGTTTTAAGCACATTGTGGAAGGTTTGTGAAAAGTTTATCTCATAAAAGAAATTCTGTGTGTAATCATATCAGCTAAAGTCAAAGGGGTATTATTCAGGATTTTGTAAATTGAACACTGGAGTAATAGTACACTAGAACTTTATTAAAGCATTAATCTGTTCATTATAAATGTGTCATTGGTACATGTTCCAAAATGATGTGAAACTCCTATAATTCTTATATAACTTAGTATACATTATCAGTAATCATTATTATTGTTATGTTAAATTATTTTGTTCCACAGAGGTAACAAATTTCCTGCCACTTATGTCTAACTGTAGCTGTTGTACTATGTTTTGTCATCCACAGACAATTGTTATTTTGTTTTGATCCTCTTCAAAACGTGGTTTATAATCAACTGTAAGACTTTGACAGTTGCTTTTGACATTGTTCTAAATCTAAGAACCTGATTTGTCTCCTCTCACCTTCAGGCCATCAAGTTTCAGATAATCCTCAGCGACAGATACCATTCTCTCAACGATCAAGAATCACCCTTTGACAATAGGCCCCTAGACTTTTGTCTTTTGCAGTTACAAAGCTGAATCCAGTTCAATGGTGGCATTATTCTATATTAGAGATAAGAATAAGAATTGGAATAAGAATTTATATTATGAATACAAGTGCAAGCAATCATTCTGTGTGTATATATATATATATACACATAAATACCACAATAAAAAATACCATAAATTCTGGAGGAGAGATATTAACCACATGCTATAGATATAAAAAGTAGCCAGAAGTCCTGGACAAAGGATTTGAGAAGATTCCTAGGAAAGAAATATTATTTAAATTAGGAATTGATGGTTGAGTACTAATTTTAAAATAATTTTTTATCATAATTAAGTCAATATGGTAGACTGAATGATATAGAAAAATATTTATCAGACTCTCAAATTTAGGAATACTAAATAAAGTAACACCAACCAAAATTGTTATACAGCTGAGCTTAAAATCAAGTAGCTGCAGAAGGATACAAAAAATACTATAACACATATTTGTAAAAAGGCTAAAAACAAGGATATGTATGTTTAGTAAACTTACATAGACACACTCAGAAATCATTAGCATAAAATTCAGGTCAATGGTTAAATCTAGGTTGCATGTCTATGTCAGGGTTAGATCATTGGTGAGTAGATAAAACAGTTCAAATATATATTATTTAAAAAATAATCTGATATACGTATTTTTAATTAGTTGAGCTTACCATCTTTCCAGTGCCCATCTATTTCTGTCATGTTCTCACTTTCCTCCATATTAATCCACAATTACAGTCTCTGCTTGCTCACCTAGCTATTTCCCCTGCCTCTCTCTCCCACAATAATCTGTTGCTTTTCAAAGTCTCAAGTCTGTTTATGTGTAACTCTCTTTCGGTATCTGCAAGTGAACACTTGATTGTCATTGCACGCACTCAATCACACAGCATGGTCTCATTCTGAATACAATAGCTCAACCTCAGTGGACCCTAAGTGGTTCCAACAATTCCTAATATGCTTTACTGCTCAAGTTATTTTACTACCCTTCAAATGAAGATATACTACCCTTTCTTTTCCTCCCATTCTCAACTGACATTTACATTTATTATAAGAAAATGAGGAAAATGTGAAAACTAGTCACAGATTCCTTGACCAAAAAGTCTGCCTTTCTACCTAACTCTATTAGAGTGAATATTTCTTGGATCTCTCTGTCTATAATCAGTCTTTCCATTTGTTCACCAGAGTTATAAACTCTCCCAATTCAGGCCATTTCTTATATACTCACCCTTTCTTTCTTCTACATTGTCTATATTCCTTTGTTTCCTGGGCTCTTCCAATTAGAATGTAAATATGATAAAATACATTCCATCTTAAAACAACAACAAAATTCTCTTGACAGAACAGGCATCTCCAGGTACTGGTTCATTTTTTACCTCATATTATAAATATGTCACTAGTGTTGTCTATATTTGGTATCTCCACTTCCTTTTCTCCTGTCATCTCTGGAATCAACATTTCAAAAGAGCTCTCACATCTGTCTCTTGAATGAGAATTTCTACTGCCAAGGTCAACAATGACCTTCCATTTCCAAATTCAAATGTCAGTTCTTGTTCGTATATAAGTTGACCTTTAAGCGATGTTTGTTCCAGCTGACTACCCCGTTTTCTGCACTTACTTTCCCAACTTTTGATGCATCACACCCTGCAGGAGTTGTCTCATCTAAATGACTATTACTTATAAGTCTCAAAAGTTAAATATGTATAATTTTTCTAACCAATAAATCGAGAGATGTTTTATGATATTTCATCTGAGTCTTTTTCTTCTTCTTTTTTAGTACAGTATTTTGCTATTAAGATTATCTTCTTTAATCATTTGTATAGGAAACTGTCTACAATCCAATGACCCTCAAATTTCGTATCTCTATTCCTGAGCTTTTCTCTGAATTTCTGATTCATTTCAAAGCTTAACTGTTAACAGCTACTTAATAGCAATCTCTTATTTGTTTCTGTGTGATTTTTATTATATTTCAGAAGTGTAAATTACATTTGGAGATTATTAATGAAGTGGGCATAGTTAACACCATCTACATCCAATTTCCATTAGGAAATCACATTAAATTTGATTTTCTTTCTTGAACTCTAAGTGATATGATTAGTTGTCACACCTTTACAAATTTTTCTCTTTTATTTGTGTGTGTTTGCAAGAGCAATAAACAATTTTTATTTAAATTAATTGGTCTGATACGTCCAAAAATAATAGGTGGATTCAATGAACTATTATTGAGAATTTGACTTTGGGTAGAGAAATTTATCACAAAAGATAAGCACAGTAAGAAATACAGCCTTGAGTTAAACATGAGATTGACTTCATATGGCAATTTTCGCTTCATATTTATTTTATATATCCACCACTCTATTTCTCATATTTCTCATATTGATGGCATATTGAGCTTAATGAGGTGGGTGGTGGGTGAACTCTAGTGTGCGCTCAGATGAGGAACACATTCAGTATGCCTCATTAGCATCATATTCTGAATAGAATAAGGCTGCTTACTTTCTTTTAATAAGCATTAGTGATAAGCTGATATACTTGTTATGTTTTTTTAAATTCAAGTAATAAATTTTAAATGATCAAACAATCTGATACAGTATTTCAGAATTTTATAATTTTTAATTACGTGATGATGTTAATCTACAAACAAACTTATAGTACTACACAAATTTATTGTACTTGAATGAACTACAGAAAATATATTCAAAGCAAGGATATTATCTCATAATTGGCCATAAACTTATAAAACTTTATTATGACTGCAATGAATTGAAAATTACAGTTGCATGCTTTTCTATTATTTACAGAATATTTAAAATAGAATATAAAAATATTGGATTTTACCTTCAGGAATTTGTATCGTATGCTGTTGTAAAAATTGTTATATGCAGCTCAGATATAAGTAGATACAGAAAAGACTCATGAAGATGTAAGTAATCTACATTGGTCTGTTATTAGTAAATAACAACAACAGCAAAAACCCCAGCAAGAATGTATATCTACACGCGCGCGCACACACACACACACACACACACACACACACTTTATTTTCAACTCCAAAAGAAAAATGAGTAATAAATGTAGACTGTGTTTTCTTGAATTATTAGTACTAAACTTTAACTAATGTTAAAAAGTACAACAGAAAAAATGTCCTTTTATGCTCATATTATATTGATTGATATACAAAGTAATAGAACATATATTTTAATGTGTATCTTTATTTGCAAGTTTGTTTATGTATTTATACTATCATTTATATAACAAGTGACAGTATTCATGAATTTTTTCAATATAATTATTTCTTTTTGTATTTTATTATCTTCAGTTTGGAGAGAAAAAGAGGAGTAGCTACATCATTTAAAAATTGAAATGAAATAAAACCCTGGATTGAAAAGCCTCATCATGTACACTGTCGGACATTTATAGAAGTTTAAGTTTGGAATCTTTTAAAAATAATTTTGATCCTTTAATGTCTGATTTCAAGTTTTCATTGAAAGTGTTTTATTCATGCAATGCTGATAAATAAAGCATCTGTAAAACGTGGCCTTTTCACATTTCTTCAGAAATGGAACTCATCTAAGATACTTTTAACTGGCCTCCCTGAAGCAGCATGCTCCATCTCATTTTGCTCCCCACCCAGTAGCCAAAAACCAAGCAACCTGAAAACTCCACTTCCCCGATTAAAACGCTCTGTACTTCACCCTCTGCATTATCTAGTTATGGAAACCCTTTCAGTCATCTGAAGCCTCTGAAGTCACTTTGTCTTCTACACACTGCAGTCTGGCTACCCTGGACTTGTTTTTCCTTAAAAGCAATAAGCGAACTCCTGCCTCTACTTTCACACTTACTCCTTTGCCTGAAATGCTTCATCACCAAATATCCACAGAGCTCAGTCCTTTACTTTCCTCAAGTGTCTTATTAAACAGCCCCTTAGTTTAGAAACTTTTTTGGATCACTTTTTATAATTGATAAATTGCTTTCTCCATACTTATTTTTTCTCTTATCAATATAATTGATATTATATTATGTACTTAACTTTGGTTTGCCATGTGTCGTGGGCTGAAATTTATTTCCCTACCCCCTGAAAAAATGTATATGTTGAAGTTGTAATCCTTAGTACTTCAGAATGTGACTGTATTTGGAGACAGGGTCTTCAAATAGGCAATTAAATTAAAACGAGGTCATTAGGATGGGACCTAATTCAATATAACCGATGTTCCAATAAGACGAGGAGATTAGGACACAGACTCACATATAGAGGGAAGACCATGTAAAGACTCACAGAGAAAATGGCCATCTACCAGCCAAAGAGGGAGGCCTCTGAAGATTGGTTTGGTTCACTGCTGACACTTTGATCTGTGATTTCTAGCCTTCAAGACAATGAGAAAATAAATTTCTGTTGTTTAAGCCTCCCAGTTCATGGTACTTTGTTAGGGCAGTCCTAGTAAACTACTACATTTTCCTTCTCTTTGTTCCCTACTCACCACCCTTTAATTCCTAGAAAAGAAGATCTTACTAGCCTTTGAGGACTTTGCTTATTTCATTCATTGTTGTATTTCCAGTAGGTCAAACCATTTCTGGGGCATTGGGCTGCTCAATAGATATTTGTTGAATAGCTAAAAGTGCAACAAATAATAAAATGCTTAATGAATTACCTATATTATGTCCAAGGAATGCTGAGTTTTATGATATTTTGTGAGCCTTATTCATGAAAAAAATTCTCAAATTCCAATACTGAGTGTTGTAGAGACTGGAAACTGTATCCCTCTCATTTGCGTTGAATTGTGTATGTCAACTTGGCTAAGACTGAGAAGTATGTAGCTACTCAATATTTACTTTATCTTATATGAAGTACCGATTTACTGAACACCTGATGAAAACATAATTTACTATTCCCCTACCCACTCCTTTTCTCTTGCAACATGTAGATTCAGTGATGTGACCATACCTTCCCCATTTCTGATCTAACTTGCTTTTCTCTAAATATTGAAGCTCTCAAAATCATCTTTTTTGATGAAACCCTCAAAATGTCTCCTGGAGATTTCTTTGACCTTGGCAAAATAAATTTGTATGTTGATTGGGACCTGTCTCAGATACTTTTTCCCCAAATATTTTGCTGCAGTTTTCTCAGAGATGGCAGTTTCCTCACGTATCTTCATGAGCTCCCCCAGTGTTGTAACCTCTTTTGTGGTCCAAAATGCAAAGGTTCTAAAATTTTCCTGTAAGCTCCAACCAACTATGCACACAGATGCTTTAGCATATCATCATTGATGACTTTCTCTGATCCTCCAAACTCCTTTTATTCCACAGGACTTAATTTCCCCAGCTCCTCTTACATTTATGTACACTCTAATTTTGTTTACAAATAAATTGTCTCCATAAAAAAACAATTGGTTCTCTTCTAAATCAACAAACTCTGACCAATAAACCAAATATGGCTAAATATGGGACATCCATGGATATGCTTTTTTAGATTGTTCTACCCTGTTTCTCATGGATAAGCATTCGTTTTTGAATAATAGATGATTTTATAAATTTTAAAAATAAAAACATCATTTTTAATTGAAATTATAATGTAGACAAAATGTATGTTGACTATTATTTTGGTATTTTTAATAAACAAAACTACAATAATTTTCATAATATATGTTTGCTTTGCTTCCTATTAGAAGTGTCTTATACAATGAATTAATGAACACAATTATCAGCAGACATATTATTCATCTAATATGTGACATCAAATCACACATTCTAGTAAAATTGTTCATCTAGCATAACATTTCCATATGCTAAGATATTGCTATAAGTAATTTTAAAATGTCTTCTAGAATTAAAAAGTTTAACAATGTTCTAAGACAACAAACATGCTTACTCTTAAAACAGTCCAGTAAATTTTAAAATATTTTGTACTCATCCATAATTTTAAAAAATTTAACAACATAAAATGATGAAATTAAACATGTTTTTCACTGTGAGAAAATTATTTATATCCTGAATGTGGAAGTGGCAGAGACCTGTGCCTGGAGAGGATTTGCCCGATTTCTCTTGACCCTAAGAATCCCATGGCCACCATGTGAGTAGACTTGAGCCAGTCCACACAGGGATGAGGGGTCATGTGGAAAATTGTGTATTCCAATGGCCCATCTGCGAGTCCCCAACTGCCTAAACGTTGACTACAGGTACATGAGTAAACCCCTGACAAGATTGGTCATTATTTAGTTGTTATAAAGAATGCTATTATAAACATATTTGAATATATATCCTGGTGAAAATATATATACATCTCTCCAAATTATATTTCTAGGAGTAAAAAGGCTGGGTCACAGTCTATGTGTATAACATAATACTAAACTTTTCCAGAGTAGTTGCCTCATAAGAAAGTGACTTTGCTGCATCCTTACTAGCATTCAGCTTCCTTGGATTTTGCAATTTTTAGCTATTCTGGGAGAACATTTAGTGGTGCTTCATTTTCACTTTTTACTTATTTTCACCTTGTTTTTCCCCCCACATGAGACTATGTTTGTCCATCATATTATAATGAATTTAGAAACATCAATATTATGGGACCAATAATTTTAAATAGCTATTTTGTTTTGTGACTGTTTTTATATCCTTCTTTTTATTTCCTGAGAGAAAATAACAATTGATTTCTACTTGCAGGATGTATGATGTGTTACCTAGTGTGAAAAATGTATGTATACAAACACGGGTACATACATATACACATAGTAAACACACTCATAGATATGTATTCTTAGTAATGCTGTTATTCATTCATATAATCAAAAATACCAGTACCAATGTTTGTGTCTTAATGAATCATATTTGAATCTTTATTTAATTATTATTTGGGATTGGCAAATACTGTCTTTACCCTAGTTATATTGAATAACTAAAAAAGAAATTCTAACTCTTCTAAACTGAAATTATAATCTGGTAGAGGTTAAAAAATTAAAGGCAAGTGCCAAAAGAGGATCTAAGATAGAGATGCATTAGTTTCCTAGGCCACCATAACCGGCTAATGAGGTCATGCTCCCTTCTCAAGCCACAGTGAGCTCAGTGAGACCGTGCTTTCTTGCCTCTCCCAGCTTGTGATAGTCCCAGGCTTTCCTTGACTTGCCCATGCAGAAGTTCAATCTCCGAACATGTCTTCACCAGTGCTCTCTCTGTGTGTCTCTCTTCTCTTCTGATAGGGACACTAGTCAAATTGGATTAAGAGCCTACTCATCTCCAGTATAACCTTGTCTTAATGAGTTACATTTGTAACAACCTTATTTCTAAATAAGCACATTCTGAGGAACTGAGGGTTGGGACTTCAATATATCTTTTAGGGGAGAACCGAACTCAGCCCAAAATAGGTCATCTTCTTATAGAAGAGAGTTCCAGAAGGAAGAGATTTCAACTAAGAAATTGACAGAAAGATAGTTAAAAACAATAATGATATTATTTTTAAAATGTGTTTTTCTTTTAGGAGGAAGGAAGGAAGGAATGAAGGAAGGAAGGAAGGAGAGAAAAAGAAGCACTCTAGTGTAAGAGATACGAAAGCATTTTTCTATGACTTAAACATTTATAAAGTGAAAACAAAGATAATAAGGGAAGCGATAGCAGAGATCAAGCTGGAGAAGTAAACAGGTCTACATGAAATTTTACACATTATTCTAAGGGCAATGATGACTGATTTTTTTTAAAGGACATCATTTTAAAAATTGCTTTCAAAAAGTCACCCTGGCTGAAGAGATGAGAATGGGTTGAGAAGTGGGGAGACAGTCTGGAGTCAGGGAGACTAGTTACATAGGAAGAGTTCAGTCTTTCCTAAACAAGACAATGGCAGGTTGTATAAAATGAGATGTATTTGAAAGAGATTTTAACGACATAACATATGTGACTAAGAGTTTGATTGCTTATGGGGTATATGAAAGAAGGAATGAATTCTAACTCCCAGGTTTCAGGATAAGCAAATGGGAAGAGTGAGGCAGCATTCAGTGGGATGGGCCTATTTCAGTGGGATAAACTCAATTTGAATATATTAAGTGTGATTTTAAGTGTCTATGGGTATACAAGTAGAGATGTCCTATAGGCAAGTAACTGTTTCTATATCGTACTGTAATTGAAACAAAAGAACTGATTGGAGAAGAATTTAAACAGAATTAAAATTTAATTGCCTTTTATTTTTGTATTAGAGATATTTAACATCAATAAAAAATGGCTGGAAATAATATGTGGCAGAGACTGGAAATTATCCAGATATCTCAAATCCTCATAGAATACTAATTTAAAAGTCGAATTTAAAAAAAAAATAATTGCAGAAAAATACAGATAGGTGAGTAGTGTTGCTGTCCATTTATTTGCCTCATTATTTTCAATGTTCACATACAAAGAAAAAAATTGAAATTATTGGCATAGGGCTAAATCAATTGTTAGTATGTTTCTTTTTGCCTTTTCTAACCAACTTGAAATACACACACACACACACACACACACACACACACATACACACACAAACACACACCACAAGCTGGGAAAAAAAAAATGTTGGAAGAAGAAAAATTTCCTACACTGTGCCTTAATATCACACTAAGGACCATGACCTTCTCATGAAAGCAGTCTGCATATTATTAGTATTGTATTTGGTACAATTTATTAAACTGGGATTAAAATTCTGTCTCTGACATGTAATAACAACAGTTAGAACTGACAGCCCTTGCATCATTCCCCACACTCATCCAGTGAACTCTGTATTACTGCTTCTTGCCCATCATCTGCCAAATTCATAACCAAAACAACTATCGGATCTTCCCAGATGGTCCATCTAATATCATTTGTACTGAGCTTGTCAGTCTACCAAACTCAGTTATATAATTCTCTGCTCTCATTTCAAGATGATTTTAGACATCCTACTACATCCAACATAGAAGCGAGACTATGGTAAAGTTTTATTTAATGTTGAGAGTAAAAATCCTTTTTGTGATTTGGGCTACGAGGTGATTAATGTATTTGAAAAGTGATCATCCAAGGAAATAATGAAATAGAATAGCATACTGTTACGATGGCATTGTAATAAAAATATTCTTATTTGTATTTTATCATAAAAATTATAATTCCCTCTAAAGAATCAAAGCAAATGGGTAGAATTTCTATATTTTATATTATTAAAATTGTACATGGACAGTTCTTTTGATTTTCTAAAATACTACAGCTAAAATGAATATACGTTGATATTTATCAGTATTACATACAGTAGGTAAACGTTTGTTGCAGTAGTGTTGAAATTTCTGTTTGAAAATTATACAAAACATTTTCTGATGCTGAATTTTATTTGATCATGAAAATGTTAATCTGAAACTAAGTGAAACAAAACAGTTCCAGATTCTGATTAGTCCTAGAATGTTTTCTTTTTCCTTTCTTTTAGTTTTATTTTTTTAAGAGACAGGGTCTGACTCTTTTCCCCAGGCTGCCGTGCAGTGGCACTATCATAGCTCATTGCAGCCTCAAATTCCTGGCCTCAAGAGATCCTCCTGCCTCAGCCTCCCAAGTACCTGGGACTACAGTTGCTCACCACCTCACCTAGCTATTTTTTTCTTCTTCTTTTCTTTTCTTTCTTTCTTTTTATTTTTCTTTTTATTTATTTATTTATTTTTTTTGAGACTGGGTCTCACTATGTTACTCAAGCCAGTCCCAGACTCCTGACTTCTAGTGATTCACCCATCTCAGTCTCCTGAGTAGCTGGTATTGCAAGTGCAAACTGCCTTTCCTAGGTGAAAAACATTTTCTGTATGTTAAATCTAAAGCAGAGGTTGGATCATAAACTGGAAGTGGAGGGCTGTCTCTTATGATGATGTTATCTAATGAAAATCAATTACTGATCTCCACTCTACTCTTTGGAGGGCATGCAATAATTAGAAATTGTATTTTTAAAATTTAAAAAATCTTTAAATTTATTGCCTGGCAATGAAAGAAAAATACCTTGAAAACCAAAGTCTGCAAAATGTTGGCAAGAACAAGAAAACAGTGATACATTTATTTTTTTTTACAAGAAAAATAACTTAATATTCCTAACATACCTTTCTCATAAATCCCTTTCTATAGAATGCATCAATCCATGAATGCCACTTGGTCAAAATCATCATTGGTATTCCTTCTGGTAGCTCTATTACTGTACAGGCTCTAAAGTATTTTCTGTCATAGCCTACAAGAATAAGAAAATTGAAATCTTTGTCATATTTATTTTCATTATATTTTTCATATATATTTGCTCACACTAGTTATTTAATGTTGTTGTTTTTCTGTTTATTTGCCAAGAAAATTATTAAACTAAAAGAGGCCATTTCGTTCTCAAGGTATTAATTACAAAATCATAAAATTATGTAACTCACCTGTGTAGAAGAAAAGAGGAACACACTTTTTGTTAAGGGTCCTAAGGTCAACAAAATCTTTTAATAGTAATATATTCTGCTTTAAAGGAGTTCCATAAGTTTTAGTTAATGAAAATAAGAAACAGTGTAAGCTTCTGCTATAACAGTTTGAAGATTTCACCTTGAACTAATACATACTTTATTAACTAATGAGTACAAATGAAATTATTTCTGGCTATGTAACTGCAAAGCTTTTTTTTTTTTTTATAATGGTTTATCTGTATCCCAATGAACTCTTTCTCACAATTCACTGAATTGCCTGTTAATTTTGTGGACAAAGAATGAACATTTTAAATATTTTCTTTTACAAATTAAGATACATGTAAGCATCACTCTTTATTCCATGTCTGCCAAACACAATTCAGAAAAAGTATACTGCCATTTGGGGACAGAGAGAGAGAGAGAGAATAGATAGATAGATAGATAGATAGATAGATAGATAGATAGATAGATAAAAAATAATTTTTGGGCGCCTGTAGTCCCAGCTACTCGGGAGGCTGAGGCAGGAGAATGGCGGGAACCCGGGAGGCGGAGCTTGCAGTGAGCTGAGATCTGGCCACTGCACTCCAGCCCGGGTGACAGAGCCAGACTCCGTCTCAAAAAAAAAAAAAAAAAAATAATAATAATAATTTTTAAGATAAATGTATTCTTTTCTGAAGCTGCATTAAAAAGCTCTACAAGCTGTGTGGCTTCAAATGATAGAAATTTATTTTCTTACAGTTCTGGAAGCTAAAAGTCCAAAATCAAACTGTGGGCAGGGAAAGGATCTGAGGTCTGAGACTTGGTAGACTGTGCCTCTTCCTAGCTTGTGGTGGTGGTTGTCAATCCTTAGAGTTCTTTGTCTTCCAGTGCCATCACTCTAATCTCTGCTTCTCTGGTCGTATGATGTTCTCCTTGTGTGTCAGTGTTCAAATTTCCCTCTTATAAGGACACTGGCACATCGGATAAGGGCCTGCCCTAAGGAATGTACATTATTGTACTACAAAATCATATTTTCAAAGAAGTTTACAGTCACAAGTACTAGGGACTAGGACTTCAGCATATACCGGGGGAATACAATTCAACTCATAACTATGAGTGTCATGATATTTAGGTGTTATATGATAATAGCAACTCAGAGGCACATAACATATAACAATCTTATCACAGAAGACTTTCAGTGGATAGAATTCTCTTGCTACTCAAGGATCTTTAAATTTAAGGATCTTAAATAATGGTTTCAAACCTTGGGAGGAAGAAATGTAAGACAGAAGCAGGCTGCATAAACTTAAGGGGCTCTATTAAAATATGTCTGCTGCACAAGTGTTAAAACAAGGTGCTACTTTCTAGGTAAGACGAAATATGCAATAACTGAACTGGTAGCAATAGTCATGATGCTGAGACACCATTGCTTAAGAATAAAATTTCTTCTGCATGACGTTGAAAGAGACACAAGACAACTAAGAGAAATCTGGATCCAAATTTAGGGAATCAAATAGTATTGGTGAAATTGAGAAGAGAACTATAAAAGTTAGAAACCACTTATGAAAAGCGCATACAAACATGTCTTCTAGCATTATTATTTATTCAATATCATATTGCACTTTGTCAGGCAGTCTTGAGTGCTAACATTTTATTATATTTTCTAAGTGTTTTATTTTATTCTGTTGAAATCCTTAAAAGTTAATTTAATCTTTAATAAACATTTCCAGTTTGTGTCTAAAAATATGTATATTAACTATTCAAAATGGCAGTGAGTTCTGGGAAGCTCAGCAAGACTGTGTTTTTCTAACCATATAGTATTCAGATCCACTCCAGCACATTCTTCTATCTTCTCTAATTGGACAGCAGCCTCTAATATGTAATCAGGCACTTAATTACGTAATTATATAATAGCGTGTGAAATAAAGCTTTGCCTGTTTATGTAAGTTTAGTTTGTAATCACATTAAGTATATTAATTGTTTTCATTCATGTTGTGCATATTACACTGTTACATATTTATGATTTTTTACAATACACCCTCCTATAATGGGCTTTTATAGGAATATTGTCTTGTTAGTTGTGAGAACCAAATTATTTGAATTAGTGTTTATTAAAATTCATGAGTATTAATCTGGTTATTAGGAACTATAACACTTAATATTTTTACAGCACTTTCTATGTGCCAGGCATTTTAAAAATCATTTTATCTATCTTTAGTCAGTATTCAGAACAGTCATACAGGTTAGCTAATATTAATCTCCTCATTTTTAACATGAGAAAATTGGCGCACAAAGAAACTAAATAATTTCGCTCAGGTTTTTCAGTAGGTAAGTGAAGTTAGAATACAAATTCACTGTGTCAGGCTCAAGAATCTAGCCTCTTAACCAGTCCCCTGTCTTGTGTTGTAAAGTGTATTCCCAAGACAATGTAACAGAATTAGATAGGAATACAATTTGCATTTTATAAGTTTTTAAATTATTTTAAAATAGAGGGAGAAAAATGATATTTATGTATAATGAAGAAAATGTGGAGGTTGTAGTATGAGAATCTTTGAATTAAGAAGTTTACGAAATCATACTTACACATCTAGGACTTAAGTGTAGTTATCTGTGAACCAAGTATTCCAAGGACTGGTACTCTTTTTGCAGGCTTTGCCAGTATTTATAAGCCCAGAAACTGGTATTTTGAATAAATGATGTTTATTTATTCAGCAAACATAATACTGAATGGTTTACTTTGATTCAGAACTTTGATATAAATCTGAAAAAAAAGTTAAATAAATACTAATTTTTTCAAAACATGTATAGATATATGTGTTACAACACTGTGTTACCCAAACACTTGAAGCATATAGGAGAAAGAAAAGAGTGACTCTCTGGTGGGATCAGCAAAATCTACACAGTCACAGTCACAATATGAGTGGGAAAAAAAAAATCAAAATAAAAGCAACAGCCAATGGAAAAGCCCAGGAGCCAATAGCATCATGATGCAGTAATTTGTGTGATTTTTCTCTGATCCATTTCCTGTTCTTTTCTCTACTCTCTATGGCAGAGCACTGATGCTTGCAACGTCACAGGTACTCTTGCTCACTGGGTCTGTTTCTAGTTTACCAATAGTAAACACTGGAGATTAGAAAGTGATGAAGCCAGGATACCTCTTCCATTTTAGGGTTTTTCAGATCAGAGGTTATATCATCTGTGGTTCAAGCTCCTGATTGACATCCCATCTTCATAAGTTCCAGTTTCTATTTGAAAGCTTAGAATCCTGAGCTCTGGTAACATGAATCTTTTTCTCTCCATTCCTAGGGTTAGTAGCTATTTCCTTCTGTGATACTTAATTCTCTTCTGTTTGCCCTTATATAACTTCCAACAACCTTGTATTGGCAGGTTTAAAAGCAAGGTTTATGTTTGAGCTTACTCCGAGACAAGGTATAGAGGAGAAAAATGGCAACAAAGAGGTTGGATAAAAGAAACCAAGAAAGAAGAGACAGAAAAACAGTTGGAAAACCAGGGAAGTAGTGTGATGGAAACCAAGTGCAGTTCATGGAGACAGCATTCATCAGTGTGAAGTATCTCGTGATGATAAAGTCTGAGAAATATTTATTGGGCTTGGAAATGGAGAGTTTACCAGTATTGATATTAAAGAGAGTTAAATTTGGGAAAGAAATTTGAGAAGAGATAAAGTTTAGATGCCTAGTAGGTGAGGATTAGGACAGAGAGCTGATTAAAATACATTGAGTGATTAAGTGAAGAAATTACTTCCACATCTAGGACTTAAGTGTAGTTATCTGTGAACCAAGATTAAGTGATAACAAAATTATCAACTCCTGTGATCTCTCCTTAGCATTTCTCAGTTGCTTGGGTAAAGAAGACGAAAAGTTAAGTTGTCCGGATTATCAGCGTTGGATATATTACATAGAAGCACATAAAGGAGTGGTTACTAGAGAGTCCAAAGAAAATTAACCATGTGACCAGCTACAGATCTAAGATTGTAATGGGAGGGGACTAATAACATAGGGACTTTGAGGGTAGAACTTATTTATAACGGACCTGTCTTCATTATGGCATGGGTTATATTAATGTCAATAGTTGAAATGATGACTTCTGGGCTCAGTACTATGAAGAAATGTGGGAAAGAGTATAAGCAAGGAAACATAGGTGCAAAAGGCATGCCATTTGAGATGAGAATAAGGATCACAGGTATGTAAATAATTGCATTTAATTGATGGGCCTAACTGCCCCAAGCTTCCAAACTTGCTATGATAAATATTGCATCCTACAGCATATTTTATACCTTATAATTGAAAATATTGATACTGACTTCTCTTATTCCTAGTTTTATTTCTTAAATTTGTGAAAACAGGTATGTGTGTGTGTGTGTACTCAAGTCAATCTATTTCAGTCATTCGAAAGAATTTTCATTACTTTCTATGTCAGAATTTAGAGAGGAAGTAATACATCTTGATGAGTTTGGTGCTCACAAAAAGAATTTTAAATTCCAGAAAAGAACTGGAAAGTAGAAAGCAGTCAGCAAAAGTTTCTCTCTATTTAAATTTGAAGAGTTGTTTTGAGGTGTTTTATTAAGGTAGACTGCTTCCTTACATAGAGTACATATGTTTACAGAAAAATCTCTACAAAAGAAAAAATAATGGTGTCTTATAAACTCATTAATTAAATATTAATTAAATTCATGAACATAAATATTATTATTTTAAAACTGAACATTTTCCATTCACTTGTATCCAACTTTTAAGCAACTCAGTGATGCTCTTCCACATGTTTTTTCCAGATTTGTTCTCTTTTTGCCAGGGACTGTTGTTTGTAGAGAATGCTAGTACTAGTAAAACTAAAATAAGTTAAGAAGTTATGTCTGGAATGAAACCATGACAATTCAATGCAAAAATATTTTCCGAACACATTTGGACTAAACACTTTCGATTACTTATGCCACTGCTTATTTCCTTCCACTAACTAATTTGAATAATTTCTTGTAAGCCCTGGTATAATAAACATTTGGGGAATATTGTCATTATCCATTCCTGTAATTGTCAGTAGTGTCCTGGAGTTAGAACAGCTTCCAAAATATATCTCAAGCAAGAGTTGGAGGAAAAAAATGTTATAATGTTCCAGAATTTTATTGTAATGAGTTCCTGAAAACAAAATCAAGCATGAAGTGATGTTAATCTCCTATTACACATAATTTGCCAAAAGTCACGTGAAGCCTGTGTTTGGCTTCTTAAGCCTGAACACAGATGTAGATTCATCAGTTAGAAACAGTTAGTTATATTTATCTTTAATGGAGTTCCTAAGCCTTATCAACAGATGGAAGAACTAACTCAGGAATCAAGTCTAATTTGGTATAAAAATATAAAAGTTTTAAAAACAATACAGGAAACATCAACATACAGAAAGGTAGACAAAAATATATTTTGGAAAATTTTACATTGGTTCCTTTTCTTAAATTACTGGGATTTTTATATCAATTTCTTT
This sequence comes from Papio anubis, assembly GCF_008728515.1. Taxonomy (NCBI): domain Eukaryota; kingdom Metazoa; phylum Chordata; class Mammalia; order Primates; family Cercopithecidae; genus Papio; species Papio anubis. The sequence goes on from NC_044978.1 coordinate 72,594,977, forward strand.
TCTTTCTTTCTTTCTTTTTTTTTTTTTTTTGAGCTAGAGTTTCTCTCTTGTTGCCCAGGCTAGAGTGCGATGGTGCCATCTCTGCTCACCGCAACCTCTGCCTCCCAGGTTCAAGTGATTCTCCTGCCTCAGCCTCCCGAGTAGCGATTACAGGCACGCACCACTATGCACGGCTAATTTTGTATTTTTAGCAGAGACAGAGTTTCTCCATGTCGGTCAGGCTGGTCTCGAACTCCTGACCTCAGGTGATCCACCCACCTCAGGCTCCAAAGTTCTGGGATTACAGGCTTGAGCCACCATGCCTGACCTCATTAAATTTATATGGGAATTTATATAAAGTGTCATTTTTATGCATGTTCTAGAAATGGCACAATCAAACCCAGGAAAGTAAAGAAAGAAAGGGAGGAGAAAAAAATGCAAAAAGAAATAGAAGAAACTAAATATACTATTGTGATTTCTACTCAATAATTCTGTCCACTCTATATTTGTCTGTAGCTTTCTGACAGTTTACCCACCTAGTCATTATTTTACAATATGAGAATATGTACTATTAGAGTATGTATCCCTGCTGAATAATAGAATGAAATCAAAATTCTAAATTTTCTGTTGGAATCTAATAAGAATGGCATCACAAGTTCCTCAATGTTAGAAAAATGCTACACATATTGTTGAGAAATATGGCAATATGATATGGAGGAAGAATAAAAAAGTCATAAAACATAATCATCTGAACCAATTGGAGTTAAGTCAAGAGAAGAGCTACCATCGTGTATATTATTTCATAAGAAAAATTTTTGTAAGACTAAGACCTTCCACACTGTGGGACAAGTTTAAATAGTAAAGAGCCCAAAAGGCTGGAATCAGAGAAAAAGCCCACACCACATTTCCTGAATGAGTGGTGTGGGTGAATACATTGGTACTTGCAAGGAGTCTAGCTCCTGTCTGGCAAGTGGGCTATGTAAGTTGTTGCCTCTTGTCACCAGTGTATCTATGAATTTGCATCAAAATATCTAAAGATGATCCCGGGATTACTGGTGGTTAGCAGGACCACATTTGGGAAGAAGAGATCAATATAGAGTAGAAAGAGTGAAGATAAGCCAAGTCCTGCCAGTATATCCTCCATCAAAGACACTAACCATAATGACTGTCAGATAATAGTGGCTGTTGCCCAATTTCTTCCTCCAAATTTTGCTCAATTATTTTTCTCCGAAGTCAGATGGTCAAGAGGATCCTCTAAAATGTAGTGTCATTATTTGAGACTTTTGATTGTGATCTCCTCTGGCATAGTACCATCCCACCGAAAAAGAAATCAATGATTATTATTATAAAAACTGTAAAATGTCAAAATGTTTATTATTGTTGTTATTAATTTCCTGGCTGCGATGTATTACTTTGTTTCAATATTTGAAAAAGCTCAAGTATCAACCAGGTGTTTGGGGTTTTGAACATATCAATTTTAAATTTGCTCAGTAATTTTTAACTTAACTGCTGTTTATTCCAGTTCACACCAGATGTATTTAGTGATTTCTAGGCAATGTCTTTCCTGTTCTCCCCAGAATTGGTGAAACCAGCAACAGAACTATTCATTTCATTGTGAGTGAGAAAAGTCCACCAATCAATGTGAATGATCCTGAGAAAATTATTTAGAGTTGTAGATAACTAAATTTAGCTATGCTCCATTTTGTGAAGATACTATATAGAGAAGATAATATACATAAGCATACTTATAAATACTTTTCTAATGGGATGACAACTGGCAAATTGTTATATGAATTGAAAGAGGAAGCCACTTAGAAAAATGACAAAACTATTTGGTGAAACTATGCTATTATGTTATCATTACATTAGAGTAGCTATCTTTTTTGCTTTCTTTTTTACGTTAACATGTGGTAAATATAAAGCATGGTTTTTGCCATAAAAATGCAGATGTTTCAAATAAGAGAATAATTCCTTCTTTAAATTATTTTAAAGCAGTTGCCAGATTATATTGGATTTTCTAGCAGCTATTTTATAAGTATATTATAAAGACTGTAATTTTCTCAAATATTTTCTTATTGTCAGGTTAAGCATGTGCAATGGTTTCTCATTTAATTTGCACCAGCAAATTTCAGCAATTTAGCCAATTTAAAGTCTATAAACACATACGCAGCATTTCAAATTTCTTTATACAGACTTCGTTTTTCTCACACTGTACTTTAACCCATTGCAGATAACACCAGTCATCTCAAAAACCTTTTCTGTTTGAGGTAATTAACTCATTAAAAATAATAATGCTTTTATAATAAGAATTAGGCTGGACCCAGTATAAATAGTTACGGTAATGTTAAACATTGTAACAGAGAGACACAAAAATATGTTAGTTAAAACAGAATAGGATTTCATTATTTGCTCAAGTAAAGTCCAAAAACTCTTCCTGAGCAGCAGACAACATTTCTCCAGTTGGTTATTTGTAAAGCCAGATCCTTTTCATCTGTGATTCAGCCATCCCAAGAAGGTTCTGCTTATCTGCACCTGGATAAAATTAAAGATTACACAGATTCAGATGTGAGATGTTCTAATAAGCTTTACATCACATTGGATTGAACATGGTCACTTGTCCTTGCATAATTTCCAGCAGCCTGGAAAACCCAGTTTGTATGGCCAGGAAGAAGAATGGATTAGAGCAGCCACTAGTCAGTCACTTCCAAGCAAGGTAAGTTACTGGAAAATATAAACTAATTTTAGTTTGGGGAAGTGTTAGATTAGGCAGATAGCCAGGAGCAAGTAGGCAAGGACCCCCCTGGCTAAAGAAGTCCTGAAGGTGCTGCCCACTGATAATCAATGTTGCTCACTGATAGTCAGCAAAAAGGATAATGGTTACACTGGCTACATCTAGCCTTGTGTTTAGGCTCCTCTGGCCCTGAAGGGGATTTATAAAGAACCTAGCCAAAGATAATCATGCTAGGGATTTTCCCCACTGATGAGCATGCACACTCCTCCAAAACCTCACATTAGAATAGCCTTTTGCTCATTATAATGGTAAAAATACACCTCTGGGTGGAGACTTTAAAAGCTAATGAGATATGTGACATATGTACTATCATGTGCACATGATAGTGCCCAAAGGAACCTTCAAAAACATTCTTGCAAGTAAAACTCCATCAGGCCCCTCCATAAATAATCATGTCAGATTCTTATAAAAAGAGTCCCCCAGCACTAGCTGCTGTTGGCCTATTCTTTCAAGCATCCTACTATGTCTCATCTTTCAGAGTCTACTGTCTCTTTAAATAAACACTGTTACTATTATTTTTTCCCGAAGGACCACCCCTGAGCTGTTTTCCAGCTGGACAAGCCTGGACCTGTATTCCACTCCTCTCTAAAATGTACCTTATTTTTCTTCATTAAATTCTGCTACTTAACCCTTGCTATTACGTCTCTTGGTCAAATTCATTCTTCGAATTTAGACAAGAATGGAGGATTCCACACTTCCTGGTAAAAGAAGTATTATGTTCCCTAAATTGTAGGAATAAGAAGGATTTTAGTATTTGTTAGGACACATTTCTCTTACCCACTTTTGCATGCACATTCTTGTTAACTGATGATATTTATGAGATCTTCAAGGTATAAATTGATCAAATGTTACTTGTTACTTTGCTCTACAAGAAAAAAATATTGGGAAAGGCATCTGAAGGGTGCACTTGAGAAAAATGTTGAAGACCGCTGGGTTCTCAAAAGCTATGACAAAGTATTTTAAGATTTGGTGATTCATGTGTTTGAGTGTGTGATTTCTGTGTTTGATTTGTGTGTTTGTTTTGAGTTCAGTGAAAAGCCGTCCTGAGTGAAAAGAATAAAACTGGAAGAATTGCATTACCTGACTTCAAATTATAATACAGAGCTACAGTAACTAAAACAGCATAGTGCTCACATAAAAAGGGACATAGACCAACGAAACACAATGGAAAATGCAGAAATAAATTCACACATCTACAGTAAACTCATTCTCAACAAAGGTGCCAAGAACATCCACTAGGAAATGTAAAGTCTCCTCAGTGAATGGCGCTGAGAAAACTGGATATACATACGCAAAAGAATGAATCTAGACGCCTGTATCTTTACATATACAAAAATCGAAGTAAAATAGATTAAAGACTTAAATCTAAGACCTAAAACTATGAAACTCCATAAAAGAAAACCTTGGTAAAACTCCCCAGGACTGGGCACCAACTTCTTAAGCAATACTGCACAGGCACAGGCAACCAAAGGAAAAATGAACAAAAGGGATCATATTAAGTTAAAAAGCTTTTGCACAGCAAAGGAAACAATCGACAAAATGAAGGGAATAACCTGCAGATTGGAAGTAAATATTTACCAACTATCCTTTGGATAAGGGATTAATAACCAGAATACATAATTACGTCAAACAACTCAAAAGGAAAAAAATATATAATAATCCCATTTAAAAGTGGGCTAAAGATGTGAATAGACATTTCTTAAAAGAAGACATGCAAATTGGAAACAGCTATATGAAAAGGTGGTCAACATCATTGATCAACAGAGAAATGCAAATCATAACTACAATGAAATATCATCTAACCCCAGTTAAAATCTATTTTCTCTAAAAGGCAATAACAAATTCTGGCAAGGATGTGGAAAAAAGTGAACCCTCATACAATGTTAATGGGAATATAAATTAGTACAACCACTTTGGAGAACAGTATGGAGATTCCTCAAAAAAACTAGAAATAGAAGTAGGATATGATCCAACAATCCCACTGCTAGATATACACCCGAAAGAAAATAAGTCAGTATATAAAAGAGATATCTGCACTACCATGTTTATTGCAACATTGTTCACGATAGCTGAGAGTTTAATCAACCTAAGTTGGATGAATCAATAGAAGAATGGATAAAGTAAATGTGGTTCATAATCACAATGGAGTATTAGTCAGCCATAAAAAGAATGAGATCCTGTCATTTGGAGCAACAAGGATAGAACCAGAGAATATTATGCTAAGTGATACAAGCCAGGCACAGAAATTCAAACTTTACATGTTCTCACTCATTTGTGGGAGTTAGAAATTGAACTCTTGAAGATAAGGGTAGAACAATGGTTACCAGAGGCTGAGAAGGATAATGAGGAGGAAATTGGAAAGCGAGGATGGATAATAGGTACAAAAATATAATTAGATTGAATGAATAAGATCTAGTATTTTGTAGCACAGCAGGGTGAGTACAATCACCCATACTTCATTGTACATTTTAAAATACCTAAAAGAGTGTAAGTGGAATGTTTGTAACACAAAGAAATGATAAATGCTTGGAGACCAATTTACCCTGATTTACCTTATTTACACTGAGCATTACACATTGTATACATGTATCAAAATATCTCAAATACCCTATACATATGTATATATATTTAATATACCCATAAACTTTAAAAATTATTTTTAAAGTTTGAGGAAGAAGTTATACCACCCCTGAAAGATTTTTCATAAAATAAACAAGGCTGGGTGCACTGACTCACACCTGTAATCCCAGCACTTTGGGATGCCAACGTAGGAGAATTGCTTGAGTTTGAGACCAACCTGGGCAACAAAGTAAGACCCCATCTCTAGAAAAAAGTAAAAAATAAAATAGCTGGGCATGGTGGTGCACACCTGTAGTCGCAGCTACTCGAGAGGCTGAGGTAGGAGAATCACTTGAGTCTGGGAGGTCAAGGCTGCAGTAAGCTGTGATCACACCACTGTACTACAGCCTGGGTCACAGAGTGAGAGCCTGTCTCAAAAAAAAAAAAAAAAAAAAAAAAAAAAACAATAGGAAACAAAAAATCCAAAAAACCCCAGTTGAAATAAGGAAGAACAAAGATCAAACTCTTCCTTACATTCAGTGAGGCCAGCATTATTCTGATACCAAAGTGAGAATAAGTTTTCTTTTAAGTATATTACAAGGAAAGAAAACTATGCCCCAATATTCCTCATGAACATCCCATTGCCAAATAAAATCCAGCAATATTGAAAAAGGATAATAGAGCAAGTGGATTTATCATAAGACTGTCAAATTAGTTTAACATTTCAATATCAATGTTAATTTACCATCTAAGAAAATAAAAGGAGCAAAGCCAGATGAGGATCGAAGTTTACACAGGAACAGCAATTTAAAAATGAATATCCATACATGATAATAACTCAGCAAACTAGAAAAATCAGGGAACCACTTTAACCTGATCAAAGGAGCTTGTTAAAGTCTACCTCTCATTTCACATGTAACGTTGAAGAATGTAATATTTTCCACTAATACTCAACATATAGATTGGAAATGAATATTTAAAACTGTATTTACTGGAAATATGGGTTTTTGTAGAAAATCCTAAAGACTTTGCAAAGCAATAATCAGATACAATAAGGCTGGTAGCCTGTCCTGGGATACAAAGTTAATGTTTTTGTGTTTTTACTCATTAACAACAAATATATGGAAGGTGAAAGAAAAAGTACTAATTAAAGTACTATAAGAAAATCTGAAACAATTATGGTCACATTTAACAATATACATACAAGGAACACACTCTGAAAATTGCTAATTGCTGACAAAAATTAAAAAGTTAGTACTAAATCATAGATTAAAAGACATATTGTTTATATGCCAATTTTCCTGAAATTTGGTTATAGATTCATTACAAACCATTTCAAATTTTCATTTTAAGCTATAGTAATCAAGACACAGTGGTTTTACTATGAGTATGGAAGGAAATATTAATGGAATAGAGTAGATTCCAAAACCAGCTGGCTATTTCTTAAAATAAAACTTTACTGTAACACTAACACTGCCACAGCTGTTCGTTCAAGTATGTTTATGGCTGCTCTTATGCTAAAACAACAGAGCTAACATTGGAACAGAATAAAGAACTCAGAAACAAAGCTGTACATCTGCAACTGCAGCTATTTGATCTTTGACCAAGTTGACCAAAAGAAGCAATGAGAAAAAAAACTCCCTACTCAATAATGGGGCTGAGATAGATGGCTCCCATACTCGGAAGAATGAAACTACACTTCTACGTTTTACCATATAGAAAAATTAACTCAAGATGGATTAAAGATTTAAATGTAAGACTTCAAACTATAAGAAAACTAGAAGCAACCCCAGGAAACATCATTCTGGACATCAGCCTTGTAAAAGAATTTATGACTAATTGTCAAAAGCATTTGCAACAAAAACAAACAAAAAAAAATGACAACTGGGAGCTAATTAAACTAAAGAGTTTCTGCACAGCAAAAGAAGCTGTCAACAGAGTAAACAGGCAACCTACAGAATGGGAGATAATATTTTAAAAATACACAACAACCAAGGTCTAATATCCAGAATCTATAAAGAATTTAAATAATTGAACAAGCAAAAATGAAATTACCCCATGAAAAAATTAACAAAAGACATGAACAGACACTTCTCAAAAGAAAACATAGAATTAGGCAAACAAATATAATTACAAAAATGCTTAACATCACTAATCATCAGAGAAATAAAATTAAAACCACAAAGAGATACCATCTTACACCATTCAGAGTGGCTGTTATGAAATGGTTAAAAACCAACAAATGCTGGTGAGACTTCAGAGAAAAAGAAATGCTGATACACTGTTGGTGGGAATGCAAATTAGTTCAGCCAGTGTGGAGAGCTGTTTGAAGATTTCTCAAATAAATTAAAACAGAACTACCATTTGACCCAGCAATCCCATTACTGGGTATGTTACCAAAGGAAAACAAATTGTTCTGGCATAAAAAACAGTATGCACTGATCTGTTCATCACAGTACCTCAAGTTTCTACTTATAAATGGGAATGGGAATGTATAAATGGGAACTAAACTCTGAATATTCATGCACATGAAGGATGGCAAAAAACGACACTGGGGACTACTAGAGGTGGGAGAGAGGGTGGGGGAGAGGATTGTAAAACTACCTATTAGGTACTCTGCTCTGTATGTGGGTGATGGGATCAATCATACCCACCCCAAATCTCAACATTATGTAATATACCCACCTAACAAACCTGCACATATACCCCACATCTAAAATAAGAGGGAAAAACATTTTTTAAAACCCAGCAGAGTTTAGTAGTTGCAATGGAGGACCACATGTTCCACATGATTGTATACACACACACACGCACACACACACACACACGAACAAAATTATCTTGCCTTTTATGGAAATAATTTGCAGATCTCTGATATTAAAGAGACCCACATATATATCAATTATGTGTTTCAAAATATTCAATGGAAAAGGATTGTCTTTTAAACAATGGATTATGGTTGTTTATCCTAATATAAAAAAGAAAAAAAAAGAAAGAAAAAAGAGCTTTTGCTATTACCTACACTCCATGCAAAAATTAACTCATAATAAACTGTTGACCTATATGCAAAGAAAACAATATAAAGCTCCTAGAAATGCATAGAAAAAATTACCTGTGACATTTTGATATATAAAGATTTCTTAGATGTAATAAAATTGCCTGAAGCATGAAATAAATTGATTAAAGTTTATCAAAATTACAATCTTCTATTTTCCAAAACACACTATTATGTAAAAGAAATGGGAAGCCAGATTTGGAAATATATTCCTAATATTGATCTGATGAAGTACTGTATCCAGAATATAGAAGAATTATTATAAATGAAAAATAAAGCAAGCAACTCGATAAACTGGTCCAAGAAAGACATTAAACTGGTTGACAGCCACAAGAGATTAATAGTGCCCTTAGTATCTGAGAAATGCAAAATAGAACCATAATCAGTTACCACTATATCTCACCAAAATGACTAGAGTTAAGAAGTTGACAATACTAATAATGTTTTTGAGGATGAGGAATAATGAATCTTTTCATATATTGTTAAGGAGAACATTAAATGGTACAACTCTAGAATGAGTTTGACATTCTCATAAATTAAACATATATTTATCATTCTGTAAAACTCTACCCTGAGGTATTTACTAAGGAAAAATAAAAAACACATGACCACACACACACACTCACACACAAAAAACCTTTTACATAACTATTTGTAGCGCATATATATATATGTATGTATGTATGTATATATATATTTTAGATGAAGTCTCGCTCTGTCACCAGGCTGGAGTGCAGTGGCACGATATTGGCTCACTGCAACCTCCGACTCCCTGGTTCAAGCGATTCTCCTGCCTCAGCCTCCCGAGTAGCTGGGATTACAGACACATGCCACCATGCCCAGCTAATTTTTGTATTTTTAGTATAGACGGGGTTTCACCATGTTGGCCAGGATAGCCTTGATCTCCTGACGTAGTGATCCATCCTCCTCGGCCTCCCAAAGCATGTATATATTTTTGGTAATCCCCAAACTGGAAGAAGTTGTGGTATATCTATACAACAGTATGCTATTTAGCAACAACAGAAAACAAACTTCTGAAATACCAGGTGATACAAATTTCATTTTTGTCACTATATAATTTATAAGTTCTATGTATATGTAATTTTAGAAAATAAAAATTTAATATATAATGATAGAACCAAATCTATGGTTGCCTGGGAGTGTTGACTAGGAAGTAGTAGAAAGGAATATTTATTGTTGATGGATATGTCCTATATCTTGATTTGGTTAGTGATTACTGATTGTATATGTTTTAAAAATTCATTCAATTGCAGACATGTAGTTTTCATTGTGTATGTAAAGTATAAAGTTGATTTCCAAGAATAAAAGCAAAATCTAGGCTATTGCTACCATTCTAGTATGAAATGAAGAGCCTTTAATAAATTACTTAATTTGTATGAGATAATCATAAACTATAAAAGAAGAATTTAGACTAATGATTGATAAGGTTATTTCAGCATAAATTTAAAATACCATCTTGGGTAGTGCAAATATTTTTAAATTAATACATCATGAGACACTAGGCAAAGTAGATGTTATAATACAGAGTTTGTTCTATAGAAAAGAAAACCATGTGCATAACATGCAGGTTTGTCACATATGTATACATATACCATGTTGGTGTGCTGCACCCATTAACTTGTCATTTACATTAGGTATATCTCCTAATGCTATCCCTCCCCTCTCCCTCCCCACAATAGGACCCGGTGTGTGATGCTCCCCTTCCTGTGTCCAAGTGATCTCATTGTTCAATTCCCACCTATGAGTGAGAACATGTGGTGTTCGGTTTGCTGTTCTTGCGACAGTTTGCTGAGAATGATGGTTTCCAGCTGCATCCATGTCCCTACAAAGCAAACGAACTCATCCTTTTTTATGGCTGCATAGTATTCCATGGTGTATATGTGCCACATTAGAACTTAAAGTATATATTTTTTTTAAAAAGTGCTATAAATAAAGCACTCAAATTTGCAAAAAAAGAAAAAAGAAAAAAAGAAAACCAGTAACAGAAAAAGTAAGATGATTTGTCTCAGATATATACTTAAATGTGAAAAAAATTCTTGAGAAATGAAGGTAACAGATTAACAACGGCATCTTTCTAAGTCTTTATGTTGAAGGTTGAGATTCCAAGTCGGAAACCAATACATGACGGCACAGTAAACAGTAATAGTGGAAGAAGAGGGAGAAAAAGACGTGTTTGTATTATCAAGGGCTTTCTCATTTGATGCACATATAATAATAACTAAACCAGCCTCATGCAAATTACTTCAGACCCATAATCTACAATGTTGTTTTTACTTGAAAATAATATATTTGTCATTACGAAGTCTAAACATAAGCATAATTATGATTATAGAGTTATAATTAATATATTTTATCACACTATTTTATATTCACATTGCATATTTTACTGGACAATTGTCATATATCACTAAATTGTTTTTCAGTTAAACGTTTACTCTAAGAAAGTCAACAAGAAAATATCTGATATAACATATCAAATAAAATATTTAATATTCAAAAATATTCGATATTGGGAATGTGTTTATTAGTAAATGTATGATTTTTTACTTTTTAACACTCTTTTAAAATATCTTAATATCAGAAATATAATAATTTAATGCATGTTCCATTTCACTCTTTCAGTATTCTGGTTATTATTAGGCTAGACTGGCAAGGACATATTTGTTAAGTTATTGCCATATACATTGCAGACTATGATGTATACTGCTTTTCTGAAGAAAATGATTATCATGAGTTTCATGAAATTCTGGTGATCTTAGATGTTTTTTGGTTGAAATCTTTTTTCTCTTTTCATTTGTCACTGTTAATTGTAAGTTTTGTACCAAAGAAAGAATTGTGTACTATTTTTCTAGTCTTCTCTGTTGTTTGTTTGTTTGTTTGTTTGTTTGTTTTTTGACATTACTTATTAGGTCTGCCATTTAGACAATAAGAAAAACAATGGCTAAGCTTTTTATACTTGGAAGTTATTTTCATGTACATTCAGCACTGTCTATTAAAAGTCTCACCAATGTCGTTTGGGTAAAATAATGAATTCTTCGTGGTAAAATAATTGAAGCATTACAAAGAGCACACACATATGAAATACATTACCATTAATTCCATTCTTATTTCCAAAGTTCACATTCATTTGGGAGATATTTATTAGAATGATGTATGTGTTTAATTTCATCCAAATTTGCACTACAAGAAGTTTGAAATCCTTACAATACTTAGAGAATAATAATCCTGCAAATTAATTTTGATATACAGTAAAACCTCAGGCTTTAGAGAATGGAAATATTTCAATTATTTGATTTATGTTATTGAAGTGGGTCTACTTTAATTTCTTTTTGGGTGTGTGTATCTTCATCACATCATTGGAAACACAAAGCACCTTGCTATTCCATCACTTTGGCAGCTTCATCAGCTTATTGTAATGTACATTTTCAGTCAACAGTCACTAGAGATCGATGTGTGAAATAACAAGGATGTCTTATGATTGCAAACCTGTTCTCTTGATTATCATTGCTTCACTTTTTACTGTAAGAAGGAAATTATGAATAACATTTTTGTCACTAAATAAGTGATTTATCGCCAGAGGAATCCTGTTTCAAGTCTTGATCTGAACAGTGTACACAACTTCTATGTTGCCAAATCCTATGCTCTGCCAACGTTTTCTCTGTTGGACAAACGCCTGTATCAAACAAACTAGTGCATTTTAATTTAATTTAAGCTCCTTCAAGTTACTTTTGACAGATCACTCATTTGCTTAAAGGTGTCAAGAGTTTCATATATAGATTCGTAAGTCTTGGCATCGCCTTCTGGCAGAGACAGCTGTGTGTTGAGAAAAGGTATGTGTTGGCCGGGAGCGGTGGCTCATGCCTGTAATCCCAGCACTTTGGGATGCTGAGATGGGTGGATCACCTGAGGTCAGGAGTTTGAGCCCAGGATGACCAACATGGAGAAACCCTGACTCTACTAAAAAAAAAAAAAAGAAAAAAAAAATACAACCCGGACATGGTGGCACATGCCTGTAATCCCAGGTACTCCAGAGACTGAGGCAAGAGAATCGCTTGAACCTGGGAGACGGAGGTTGTGGTAAGCGGAGATCGTGCCATTGCACTCCAGCCTGGGCAACAAGAGTGAAACTCCGTCTCAAAAAGGAAAGAAAAGGTCTGTGTCTCCTTTCATGGTGTACATTTGGCTCAAAATACTGAACCAACAAAGGTACCTTATTTCTTGATCTTTGTGTCTAAAGAGGGTGACTTGTTCTTACTATGAAAACTAAGCATCAGAAATGTTTATCATCCATCTTTAGATGGTAAAGTGTGTACACAATTTCTTTATTCATTTTTCTGTCCACTGGATGTTAATAAAAATTCAGAAGCCATATATTAAGGATATCAGAAATTCCGAAAATCTCCATTCCCCAGAAACTGCGTAAGGAAGGGCCCACAAGGCTACCATATCATCCCCAGAATAGGAGAAACACCTTCTTTTTTACTATAGTTAAGGGAAAAGTAAATTCTGTTACACGATGTCACAAAAAAAGTGATTAGAGATTATCAAAATTTTGTTTTAATTAATCTAATACAATATACAAACTATGTAATATTACTCTTATCAGTATTACTACTATTACTATAACTCAGTCAACAATAACTTGGGGTTTCTTGGCCGTATTTTTAATACTCTAAGTACCTACACTTTATTAAATCTTGCACATATTTGGCAATCTAAGTAGAGAATCTCTTATTAATTCATACTCCATTAATATAAAGACCAACTTCTTTGGCAGGTTGGGGCTAACATTTAATTTTGGAAAATTAAAAAATAACATTTTTCAAATGGCTTGCTAGGAAAATAATATAAAATAGCATAGGTATATTTAAATCAGTTACAAAAACAAAATATTTGGAGAATTTCAGCAGTATGTCATACAGAATATAGAGAAGCCAAATTCTGATATTAGCTGTGACTAATGTTAGAATTTGCATACAAATTTTAAGCTCTTCTGTTGAATTTTAGCTCTTCTGTTGTCAGCTACATGACAAACCAAGACCTTCAATTTGTGTCTTTTGTTATGCAAAACATAAATATATTAATTGTCCCTTCCTATGAAATGCAGTTGTGAAAATTAATAGCTATAATTTATTTAAAGTGTTTACCACAGTGCCTTATACACATTAATAATTCATAAATATCATTATATTTTATTGCTGATAGTAATTTGTATACAAATAGGTAATATAATTTTAAAGTAACAGTTAACTACTTAAAGCAGTGAATTTCTCCTTGATAACGTTTCATTAATAGTTTAATTCTGATGGTAGTAAACCTTTATCTCTTTAAGTTTCCACAAGCTAATTACCCTAAAAGAGTTTTTTAAACTAACATTTACTAAAATTCAACATGCTTGTGAATTTATTATATCTATCTATATAATACATACATAAACACATATACATATGTACTTTTTGGGATTTCAATTCCACTTAAAATAATTTCTTTGGGGTATGTAACAAATGACAGAGATAATATACTAAAGTTGATGAGATAACTTGGTGAGAAAATATATTAAATTTAATAAGGAGTATAATTATTTTTATATGCCAAAAGATACAATGGGAAATAGAAATTATCAGTTTAGGTAATTGATCTGGAATAGGTGGAAGAAGAAATAATATTGGAGGTAAACATTTTTTTGAGAAACATTAACACGTGTAAAAAATGAGCAAATAAATTGAGATGTAGACATGTATATTTATAGGTAGATGTTTTATATTTAATGTTTTTAAATAACAGAGAAAACCTATGCAACAAATTTATTTCCATCAATAAATAGAAATGTTGGCATTGCAAATGCATCTGCAGCAAATTCATGAACAATCTGCTTTGAAGATGTTATCTTTCTTGAAGTATTTTTTGAAACATCACAAGGTTGGTCCCACCTTTACTTTTATATCCTGTTCTATATGTAAGAAGAAAAAACAATGAACAATGATCTATATTTTGTAGGCAAATTCTTCTCCCAAACCCTTCAGTCATAATGGAATGCTCTTTGTGTCTCCAGATTAAATATTAGAAAATAGAAGTCAGAAAAAGCAATTTGTTTACCCAGTCATGATTAATATAATGAATTATTTTTCAAGAATTATCAACATATTTTCTTCTTGTAGGTATCTTTTTAGAATACTTCTAGCACTGTTTGTTTAAAAGGCTTTTCTTACTCCAATAAATTTGCCTTGGTGTTTTTGTTGAAAGACATTGATGTGTGTCCTGTATGTGTGTGTGTGTGTATGTGTGTGTAGATCTAATTTTTTCCACTATTTCTCTGCATTAATGTGGATTGAATGTTTTATATTGCTTGATTTCTCCCTCTGGGGTGACTTATTGGTTACATACCTTTATTATTATTATTATTTAGTTATGGGGTACATGTACAGGATATTGCACAGGTAGGTAAATGTGTGCCATGTGGTTTGCTGCACCTGTCAATCCATTGCCTAGGTATTAAGCCCAGCATGCATTAGCTATTTTACTTAATGCTCTCCCTCCCCCAACCCACCCCCACGACGGGCCCCAGTGAGTGTTGTTCCCCTCTCTGTGTCCATGTGTTCTCATTGTTCAGCTTCCACTTATAAGTGAGAACATGTGGTTTTTTGTTTTCTGTTCCTGCATTAGCTTGCTGAGGATAATAGCTTCCAGTTTCATCTATGTTCCTGCAGAGAACATGATCTCATTCATATTTATGGCTGCATAGTATCCCATGGTGTACATGGACCACATTTTCTTTATCCAGTGGCTCGTTGATGGGCATTTGGGTTGATTCCATGTCTTTGCTATTAGGAATAGTGCTACAGTGAACATATGCTTAAGGTTACCTTAATAATGAAAACTAGTGTTACTAACTTACCAATAAGAATGCAAGCTAACATTTTAGCTCTACTTTCCACTCATTGGACTTGTGTGCTGCTCTTGCTGAATATTTAATATATATATTATATATATGTTATATAAGATATATACTGTATATATATTATATAATATAATATATTTTATATATTATATTATATACACTTTATATATATTATATTATACTTTATATATTATATAATATAATATATATACTTTATATATATTATATATATGGTATTTCTAGGATATTATTGTTTTATATATCAGTATGTATTCATATTTAACCAAATTTGCATGAGAATAATCGGGCTCAGGGTTTGACTTGTGAATGATGCTATTTTTGGCTTTTATGAACAAGTCTGAGAGGTTTGAAATTTAGGTTTACTAAATTGGTCTGTTCACTAAATGTAAAAGAGAGACAGAATAAACATGTCAAAAGCTGAGCTTAGCTGGAGCGCTGATCTGACAGATGTCACAGTAGCGATTAAGAGAACATGTCAAAATGAAAACAACAGTCAAGCCGTTAATCACTTACAGCAAGAGGATAAATACAGAAAGCACCAACTCCCCCAATGTTCCATTTTCCCCATGGAAAGGTGCCAAGTGAGTGTCAACTGTATCACAACAGATGAGAGGTGCATTGTCTCATGAGAGCTGAGTGAGTCCTGAACAAAAGACTCCCGATATTTTATGGACCCAGGGGCTAGAGGGAGAGTAAAGGTGAAGGGTTAGGGGTGGAAAACTAATGAAAACTAAGTTCAGGTGAGGAAAAGTATTTTCGGCCTCACTCCTTCCCCTCTGTAAGCAAGTCTCAGTAGAGGTGCCTAAGGAAGTCCTCAGGGAGAGCCCCTTATAAAGAAGCCTCCAGTGGAGTCAACTGGTCTAGAAATGCAGCAGTGAGTAAAGCATGGCCAGCAAGGAGGCCAGAGTCTTGGCTGCAACTCCCTTCAGAGGCTACAATGCACTCTTTGTGTACCATACTTGGTGTGGGGAGGGTAGTTTCCTCTGTGAGGCCTGAGAGGTACAGTCTTTGTAATTGCCTATCGTCTGGCCTAATACAACAACACACATAGGATTTCGGCCTAGAGTTGGACTACTTAATTTTGTCATCATTTAAAGAGAAATAATCTACAACTACGTTAAATTGTTCTTTCTGCTGTAGGAAATATATTCTTTAATAAAGCCTATCTGTTACACATATAGAATGCCAACTAAAATAGTTCAGCTGTTATTCACATATTTGGGGTTGAAAGACTGATAGTGCACATGCAATTTTCCTGGAGTAATGGAAGAGCTACCTGGCCCTGCAGGGAAAAGTACTTGAAAAATTTTGCATAGAGCCATAATCACAATGCAGAACTCTGCAAACATTAGAATTATAGAATGATACACACATTTTAGATAAGATCTCAGTAAACATTCTATTTTTATTTCTGACATTCTATTGAAAACAATGGCTTGACAGTTTTGTTGAAAACAGTGAAAATAGCCTCAAATGAATGCTTATGTGACAAAGTGTCCAATTGTCCTCTGAGTCATGCCCTTTGACCATTAATTATATACATATATATATATATATATATATATATATACACACACATATGAAACGGAAATATTTAAGGTTCATGTTTTTTAGGTTTAACAAATACTAGCCTACCACAATGCCATTATATATTCAGTAATACACACAAAATTTAACAAGGAATTCTTTTGCTTCCAGTAAAGGGATTACTCACATGTTTTACTAGTAAATCCACCATTGGATAACTTTCTGTTGAGAAATCTGGGGCTATATCTTCCACCTCCAGTTTCTCAATTCTCCCCAATTTGTGTTTATGAAAAGGCTTATAGGTATTGATCAAGGATTTCCCAGGTATCTCAACCTCACCCATCAACCATCAATCCTAGTCATTACTTTTAGAATGTACTTCTTCATATAGTTGAAAATGCAATGGGTTTGTTATTTGCGAAACACTGAAAAAGGAGTTTCCAAATCGATGCTAACCAAACTTGTATGTATTTTAGAAGACTTTTAGAAAGCAGCATCTAGAAACAAAATGACATAGAAGCTTTATTAAAATGGCTCTACAATGCATTCTAATACTGAATCTTGTGACCACACAGGTATGTTAATTTTATTTATTAATACTTAACTCTATTGAAGATATCTGTGGCAGAAGGGTTTACATTTGTGTGAACTATTTTGGGGGTCACTGAAAAATATTTGGGGTGTGTGTGTGTGTGCATTCGCATGCGCGTGTGTGTGTGTCTGGGTGTTTAACTTTATCAGACTATTAGAATAACTCCAGGAAATCGGGACATTTACATAATAGAAAGATAAAATATTTTACTGAAGATTCCTCAGAGTATCCAGTTTACTTCTACTTTATTCCCTTCATTTTTGTTTATGAATTAATTATTCAACTTTCCTTATTCCATATACAATTTGGATCATGAATTAATGATCCACAAGAGTTTAAGTAGTTATTTAGAAAACCAAAACACCTCTTCCCCCTCATTACCTTCATTACTCAATGGTTTCTGCTTCACTATTTGGTGCTATGGTTTGAACGTCCTTTCCGAAGCTCATGTTGAAATTTAATTGCCATTGTGATAGTATTGATGGGAGCGGCAGCTCATCTGGAGCAGCCTCTGCAAAGATGCCAGCTGCATCAGGGGAGTCGCCACCGGGGCTGTGTGCTCCATGGGTTGGGCAGAAGACAAGAACAGGCGGGAGCCCCACCCCCTTCCAAGTTGGTGGGGTGGGAGCCCCAGCCTCCAGCATATAGCTGCAGCCACCAGGCCCCGGCTGCAGACCCGGGCATCCCTGCACTCTTGCAGCCGGGAAGACCCCTATCCCTGTTGGCTTGGAAGTGCCTGTTTCCACTGCCTGGCCTCTCCCCACTCCTGATTCCCACTCCGATTTTGTACCAAAGTTGAGGCCAAGCTTGGGTGCTTTCATGACCCTTCTAGGTGTGCGCATGCTCCAACTGATGCTGACACGTCAATCCTCCTCTGCCTTAGCCCCCTCCAGACTTTGGGTGCAGATGAGCACTAGAGGAAGGTCAAGGAGAGGCTTAGCGCAGTTCGGCATGGTCCATGAGGCACTTCTTAACACAAACAGCATTGGTGCTATGTACGACATGTTGATGGTGGCAGGAGACAGACAGGTTCCTGGGCAGAGAGGAACGGTCCAGATGAAGCTCCACCTTCGAGCCAGGGACAGCCTGAAGCCGGGGAACCAGGCTGTCAGTTATATGTGGAGTCTGAAACTCCAAAAGATAACTTATGGTGCCTTTTTTTGGATCCGTCCATGGCCACCCACAGACCAATCTGGGGCCAATTAGCGGCCCTGACCCACACACACTCAGCCAGACTCAGTCAGATGTTGGGACAACCTGCGGACCTGCTTGCAGATAGGAGCTATGCAGCTATGCACTCCAGGTCTACTCTCAGCTGGGGACTGCAGATGTCAGGATGACCTGCCTGCCAATAGGAGCTACCTACTGTGGGTCTCCTCTCCACTGAGAACTGGACACTTATTGGGACAACCTGCCTGCAGAAAGGAGCCACCCACTTTGGGTCTGCTGAGGGCTGTTCTGCTGCTCATTGAAGCTCCTCTCCACCTTATTTACCCTTCAGTTGTCCACATACCTGATTCTTCCTCGACATGGGACAAGAACTTGGGACCCGCTGAATGGCAGGACTGAAAGAGCTGTAACACAAACAAGGCTGAACTCCCCCATGCTTCCTGCCGCATTGTGGTTAGTGAGAAGGAGAGAAGAGCTGTGGCTCTTCAGGGAGCCCAAACCTAGGGGTTCCCAGGGCTTGGGCTGTGACATCCTCTTTGGGGCTCTGCAGTTCCTTGCATCTCCAAGCTTCCAGGCACCACCACATCCCTCTCATTCAGACACGGGTGTTCACAGTGGAAGTTGTGTGCTGTACATCTGGTCTAGCCACAGCCTCAAATGGAGCTGGCATCTGTGCCAGCACCTGGAGCTGCCAACCCTGCTGTAGCAGACAGCTTTCCTGGCTATGCTCAGTGCCTGGAGCCCACACTCAATTGCCTACACACCCCTTGTTGCTCCACACCTGGTTTGCCCTTGGCAGGTGTGAGATCCAGGCTGGTAGCACAACCCGAGTGCAGCCTGTCAGGCTGAGTGGGTGGAACAAGCCCAGCAGAAGAAAGCAAAACTCAGACAGAAGGTGCCTCTGACCACAGAGGTTTCTGGCTGGTGAAACGACACCCCAAGGATCCTATGACAGTATTAAAAGATAGGGCCTTTATCAAATGATTAGGCTATAAGGGATCTGCACTCATGAATGGAATAATTCTATTATTGTGGGAGTGGGTTAGTTGTTGCTGGACTAGGTTCTTAATAAAGGAATTAGCTTTCCAGGTGCTGTGGCTCAAACCTGTAATCCCAGCACTTTGGAAAGCTGAGGTGGGAGGATCACTTGACCCTGGTGTTTTAAACCAGCCTGAGCAACATAGTGAGACCCCATCTTTACAAAAAATTTAAAAACTAGTCAGCTCTGTGGCTTGTACCTGTGCCTCAGGAGGCTGAGGTGGGAGAATTGCTTGAGCCCAGGAGGTCAGGACTGCAGTGAGTCGTGACTATACCACTGCAATCCAGCCTGAGTAAAAGAGTGAGACGCTGACTCAAAAAAAAAAAAAAAAAAAAGTGTCATACTCACTCGTCTCTGGTAGGTTTGCTTGCCCTTCCACTTTCTGCTTTCTATCCTGTGATGATGTAGCACAAAGGTCCTCACAGGATGCTGGCGCTATGCTCTTGATTTCCTAACCTGCAGAATTTTGATTCAAATAAACTTAAATTGTCTCCAAACTACCCAGTCTCTGGGATTCTGTTACAGTAGCAGAACACAGACAAAGACATTTGGTCAAATTAAATTTAAGTATTTGGGCATGTACTGAAGTAGCCAACTAATTTGTTCTGTCCTTTCCAACATAACGTCTGTTGTCCAAATCTAGTATCATTCTCCCTAATATACCTTTCACTCATTTTTTTTTTATTTTCAAAATTATTTCTACTACCACATGTACCTAAACATTAACATTTTAAGGGGGGTTGTTGATTTTTATATGAATGTGCTAAAAAGCAATTCATGGCATGAACAGAAACATAAGTAAAACACATTGTGGAAGATCTTCCACACTTTAAGTGCTCAGGTTAGGATAAATGAGAAGAGTAATATAAGATTTTTGTTGATGTTGACTATTAGTGGGTTCATTTCATTATACTATACAGAGTTCTGAAATAGATGATAAAATTCTCATTCTATGAAACATCCTGTCTCTGAGGTAGGGTATTAGGAACTGTGGCAAAATGAGCAAAGATGGAGACTTGTTCAGTTTAATTCAACAAATATTTGTTTAACTCTTATGAACAATGTGTGTGCCAGAAGAGTGTTTAGAAGAGCCAAAGTTGAACAAATCAAATCCCTGCCCTTCAGTACTCACAATCACATGGGGAAAGTGAATTTAAGCTATATATATTCTTATATTTCTGAAATCAGCATGCATCTTAAAATTAACACCATGTCAAAATGTAATTGGCAGAACTTTTACTTTTTTAGTGTTACAAAAATAATGGAATAACTTACTCTCCATTACAATGAAATTTAGATTTGATAAAATGTGGTGGTTTTACATAAGACAGAACAAAGACAATGCTAAAATAAAGAGATTAAAATATCCTTTTTGGGGTATTTATTTGGCAATTTATTTTCATTTCTCAACTTTTACTTTAGTTTCAGTGGTAAGTGTGCAAGTTTGTTATATAGGTATAATGTGTGATACTGAAGTTTGGGGTACAAGTTATCCCATCACCCAAGTAGTGAGCATAGTACCCAACAGATTTTCAACCCTTGCTTCGCTCCCCATTCTAGTAAGCCCGTGTTTATTGTTCTCATCTTTATGTCCATGAATAACTAATGTTTAGCTCACACTTTTAAACATGAAGCATTTGACTTTCTGTTCCTACATTAATCCTGCTTAGGATTATGGCCTCCAGCTGTGTCCATGTTGCTGCAAATAACATGATTTTATTCTTTTTATGGTGGCATAGTATTTCATGGTGTACATATGCTACATTTTTAAATCCAATCCACCATTGTTGTGTGCCTAGGTTAATTCCCTGTCTTTGCTATTGTAAACTGTGCTGTGATGAACATATGAGTTTATGTATCTCTTTGGTAGAATGATTTGTTTCCTTTTGAATATACACCCAGTAATGTGATTGCTAGGTCTAATAGTAGTTCTGTTTTAAGTTCTTTGATAAATCTTCAAACAGCTTTCCACAGTGGCTGGAATAAGTTACATTCCCATCCCAATAGTGTATAAGCATTTCCTTTTCTCTGTAACCTTTCCAACATCTGTTATTTTTTGACTTTTTAGTAGTAGTGATTCCACTGATGTGAGATGGTATCTCATTATACCTTTGATTTGCATTTCCTCTGATGATTATTTTTGATGAGCACTTTTTCATATGTTTGTTGGCCACTTTTATGTCTTCTTTTGAGAAGTGTCTGTTCATGTTCTTTGCTCATTTTTTTAATGGGATTGATTTTTTTTTCTTGTTGATTTAAATTCGTTATATATTCTTGATATGAGACCTTTGTTGGATGCATGGTTTACAAACAATTACCCCTGTTCTGTAGGTTGTCTGTTTACTCTGTTGATGTTTTTTTCACTATGCAGAAGCCCTTTAGTTTAATTAATTAATTAATTGTCAGTTTTTGTTTGGGTTACAATTGCTTTTTAAGACTTAGTCACAAATTCTTTCCCAAGGCCCATGTAAAAAAGTTGTTTCCAAGGTTTCCTTCCAGAATTTTTTTTTCCAGAAACTCATTACTCAGTAATAGAATTCTTATAGTTTAAGATCTTATATTTAAATATTTAATCTATTTTGAGTTAATTTTTGTATATGATGAAAGAAAGGAATCCAATTTTATTCTTCTGCATATGGTTAGCTAGCTATCCCAGCATAATTTAGAGAGTAAGGAGTATTTCCCCCATTGTTTGTTATTGTCAATTTAGTTGAAGATTCAAAGGCTATAGGGGTACAGCTTTATTTCCAACTTTTAACCATTTCTTAATTGCCTGCATGGTCCAATAAGAAGTATAACAAAAATAATTGATATGTGTTTTTACTAGTACTTTGTTCATAACTAGTACATAGTTATGGTTATTCTCTTCTATAATATACTGGTAAATTAACATCATATAGCATAAATAATCATTTTTTTCCAAATCTGCTACTAATAATTGTCTCACAACATAAAGTGAGAGAAAATATTAAGATATAATATATAAATCCAGTAACTGTTTCCTAAGTGCTTCTGACACCTATTTTTAATATTCTCTGCTCTGGTTACATTTCGAACAGTATAACCGAATCGAAATTCTATGTCAGTTCTTCCTTTTTCCTATTTTGGAAAGAAAATAAAAATAAATATACATATGAAACATATACTATAATTACATAGATTTACATATGTATATTATGGGTATCTATGTTATGCTTATGTATATATGAACATATCTATATATGTATATTTCAATGTTGATTTCTCTTCAAAGTCAAAAATGTGGATATGAAAACAATATAGAACACATATGGAAATCTACTTTCTGTGCCACAATTAATGAATGCATTCCAGACAGATAGTTGTCACCTCTTGCAGTATTGATAACAACTGCTCTTCTTTGTAAAGTCCAATTATAAGTCAGTTTATTTTTCCTGTCTCCAAGATCTAATAATAAAAAACAATATGCATCACTAATATAGTGCAAATAATGAACTTTAAACAGTTCTTTTAAAGTTTCTATCTTAATCTTCTACATATTTTCTCAAGCAATTAAAAACATAACTATCTTTTCAAGTCACAGTTTAATAATATTTCTTAAGTATATCTAATTTTACCTAAATTCAAAGACATGTGATAAAAAAAGTCATAGCAAAAGCTTACATTAAAACTTATTATCTTTTTAATATTATATACAGTTTTTGTTATTTTAAATTTAGAAAAAGTTATGCTTTACACTTATTTTGCAACTCTGTCAAAATCATAGATAATTTCTACTATGTCAGGATAAAAATGGAAAACGTATTTTTAATACCTGATTTTTTTTTGTTTTTTATTTTTTTGAGACGGAGTTCCAGCCTTGTTGCCCAGGCTGGAGTGCATTGGCACGATCTTGGCTCATTGCAACCTCTGCCTCCTGGGTTCAAGCGATTCTCCTGCCTCAGCCTCCCAAGTAGCTGGAATTACAGGCATGCACTACCACATCTGGCTAATTTTGTGTTTTTAGTAGAGGCACAGTTTCTCCTTGTTGGTCAGGCTGGTCTCGAACTCCTGACCTCAGGAGATCTGCCGGCCTTGGCCGCCCAAAGTGCTGGGATTACAGGCATGAGCCACCTCGACCGGCTTTTTAATACATTTTAAGGGAAAAGGTATTATTTTAGCCTCCTATTTTCCAGCTTTCTCCAGAAAAAAAAAAAAAAAAAAAAGCTTTAGATTAAAAAAAACCCAAAACCAAAAACTTCTGTCACTAAATTTTCTTCTACTGAGTAAGCTAGAATGTGGGAATCTATTAAAGAAAATCACATAAAACTTCAGTCATTTTCTAAAGCATGCAACAAATAATATAGTACTCTAAATCTAAACCTAAAGTGGAAATAAATACTTCAACTGCATCTCAGCATGATATTCAAATCTCTTGCTCCTATTTTACACACACACACACAGATATATAGATATACATATAAAATATGTACATATATAAATGTATGTACATGTAATTTATAATTATTTGAATAATAGTTAAATCAAGGTTAGAAAGAGTGAAGAACAAAATCAATATATTACCTTTTTGTGTTCATGCTTCTGACTTTAAAAATAAGATATAAATTATCAGAGATATCTTCATTGTGACATTACTTTCTTATTTATTAAACTAATTAAATATGCTAAACCTTTCATGGCATAACCATTATAGTAATTCTTGCACATTTCAAAAGAAGATGATAATAGTTATTATGTTGGATTGTGAAATAATTGGACTGATTACCAGAATCCACAGAAGACATTGAACTCATGTCATTTAATGATAAAATATAGCTATTGAAGATTTCTAATTATGAATTTGTCAGGTGGTGGGGAGACAAATGATCTGATTTTACTCTTAAAAAATGAAGGACCCACAATACAACATAGGTTTCTGGGGAATGTATTGCAGGTTTTTTTTTTTATTATAGAAAATGTTGAATAATAGTGTGAATCCCTGTAGAGAGAAAAATGTTTTCTGACATCAGGAATATTTTATAAAAGAAGCAGGAAAATAATTTCCCTCAGGGTAGCCCAATGAAATACTAGAAATAACAGAAATAACAGAATTTCATCTTACTCTCTTCCAAACAAGAATCAGCATTTATGATGCAATAAGCAAGAGCAAAGCACGTAAATATAATGTGTGGTGACAGTGTCTGCTTTGTGTGTGTATTTTGTGTGTGTGTGTTTGTAAGCAAATGTGTGATAGAGATAAAATATACCCAATAATTTTGTGAATAAGAATTTTAAGCAAATTTTCCTGTGCTCATTGCTGATTTCTCTTAACATTTCTTCATTATTAAAATTACAGAAGACAGCAGGTAGCTTAATAAAGTCACTTTGTTTATTCAAGAAAAATATGTTTTATATATGGGAAGATACAACATGACAAATTTCAAAACATACTCACATGACTCTTACACCTGACCATTTGAACTAATGATTCAAGAAATACTAGCCATTGACTGGGTACAGTGGCTCACGCCTGTAATCCCAGCACTTTGGGAGGCTGAGACTGACAGATCATGAGGACAGGCGTTTGAGACGAGCCAGGCCAACATGGTGAAACACCGTCTCTACTAAAAATATAAAAAATTAGCTGGGCGTGGTGGCAGGCACCTGTAATCACAGCTACTTGGAGGCTCAGGCAGGAGAATCACTTGAACCTGGGAGGCAGAGGTTCCAGTGAGCCGAGAAACCATGCCACTGCAATCTAGCCTGGGAAACAAGCGAGACTCCCTCTCAAAAAGAAAAACAAAAAGAAATACTGACCATCAAAATACATATGTGAACCATTCTTTGACTGGAGAAATATGATCCCGTTAGACACCGCTCCCCAAAGAGCCTTGTTTCTTGTATTAAACCTATGTAGAGTTTAAAATTTAACATGTAAATGTCATTTTGGTAGTGGGATAATGCTATTTTCTCATTGATTTACAGAGTTTATGTTTTATTAATCTAAATGAATGTACAAAAACTATTTGACAAAATTCAACACTCATTTTTGATAAAAAATTATCAACAAGGTGATATTTGGAGAAAAATGCCCAAAAAACCCACAGCTAAAATCATATTTTATCTTGAAAGATTCAATGCTTTCCCCCTAAGTATGGGAACAAGAAAACAATGCTGCCTCTTACCACTTCTATTCAACATTTTACTGAAGGTTTTACTTAAGGTGATCAATCAAAAAAGTTTATAAAGAAAATAAAACTATATTTGCAGATGACATGATCTTGTCTGCATAGAAAATCCTATGAAACCCACATAAAGAGCTATTTGAACTAAGAAAAAAAGTTCAGCAAAGTTGCAGGGTAAAAGGTTAACACACAAAAGTCAGTTCCTTTCTATACACTATCAATAAATCATCTAAAACTAGAATGAGAAAAAATAATTTATAATAACATAAAGAAGATAAAGCATTTGGGATGAAATAACAAAATGAGTTCAAAATTTATATCATGGCCAGGTGAGGGGGCTCATACCTGTAATCCCAGCACTTTAGGAGGCCAAGGTGTGTGGATCACTTGAAGTCAGGAGTTCGAGATCAGCCTGACCAATATGGTGAAACCCCATCTCTAGTAAAAATACAAAAATAGTCAGGCATGGCGGTGGGTGCTTGTAACCCCAGCTACTTGGGAGGCAGAGGCATGAGAATCACTTGGACCGAGGAGGCAGAGGTTGCAGTGAGGCGAGATCACACCACTACACAGACAGAGAGAGACTCCATCTCAAAACACAAACAACACAACACAAAACAAAACATATATTCTGAAAACAACAAAACATTGTTCAAAGAAATTGAAGAAGCCCAAAATAAAAATTAAGGTATGTTCTTGGATCAAAGACTTATTGTTGTTGAGATGAAATTGCTTCCCAAATTTTTCCACAGGTTCTATGTAATCTCTATACAAGTTACAAAATAGATGCTTGTAACAACGTGTAATTTTAAGGAGCCCAGAATAGGCAAAACAATCTTGAAAAGAACAAAGTTGGAGAGTTGGAGGACTCACATTTCAGATTTCAAAAGTAACTACTTAGTTACATTAAACAAGTCAATATGCTACCAGCATAATGATAGGGATACAGATCAATGGAATAAAATTGAGAGCCTGGAAACAAACCTACACATTTATGGTTGGTGGATTTTTAATGAAAGTACTAAAACAATTCAAAGGGGAAAATAATAGTGTCTTCAGTAAATCAGTCTGGGACAACTGGCAACGAAAAATTAACATAGATCTAAACATAATAGCTAGCACTAGAAAACTCTTAGAAGAAAAAAAATATAGAAACATATCCCCATTACTTCAATCTAGGCAAAATCTTTTTACATATAATAACAAAAACAACAATGACAAAACTACAGTACTTCATTAAAGTTAAAAGTTCTCGTGATTCCAAGGTGCATCAGTCTGTTCTCATGCTGCTATGAAGAAATACCAGAGACCAGCTAATTTATAAAGAAAAGAGGTTTAAGTGACTCCAAGTTCTGCATGGCTGGAGAAGTCTCAGGGAACTCACAATCGTGGTGGTAGGCACCTCTTCACAAGGTGACAGGAGAGAGAAGTACAAAGGAAAGTGGGGAAAATCCCCTTATAAAGCCATCCGATCTCATGAGAACTCACTCATTATCAGAACAGCTTGGGGAAACCGCCCCCATGATCTAATCATCTCCCGCAAGCTCCCTCCCCCAACATGTGGGGATTATAATTCAGATTATAATTCAAGATGAGATTGTGGGTGGGGACAGAGCCAAACCATATCACAAGGATACCCTCAAGAAAGTGATGAGACAACCCAGAGAATGGGAAGAAATCTTTGCAAAACATGCATCTTATAAGGTACATATATGGAGAATGTCTACAGATGCTTTACACACACATACAAATACACACACACACATATATAACTCTGACAGTGAAATAGTGATAAGACAAATAATACAACTTCTTCACTGGATATTTTTGCAATTGCCTGGTCAGTACATGAAATGATATTCAACGAATGTAGCCATCAAGAACATGTAAATCTAAACCACAATGAAATACTACTTCTTGCCCACTGGAGTAGATGTAATCAATAAGACATATATAAATATATACAATAACAAGATTAAATCCATAAAAAAGAAGACAGATAATAACAAATGTAGCTGAGGATGCAGCAAATTTGGGACCTACATACATTATTCCTGGGAATGCCACTTTGACAACAGTCTCCAGCTTTTCAAAAGTTAAAGAGAATTATCATATAGTCCCAGAATTTCACACCCATATACAAAACCAAGGTAACTAAAAACATATTTATAGACAAAAACATGTACACTAATGTTTATGGCTTCACTATTCATAGTAGAAAATACAGAAACATTTCAAATGTCCATGAACTTAAGAATGAGTACATGAAATACATGGAATACATGTACACGGAATGTTATATTATTCAGTAATGAAAAGAAATGAAGCTGATGCATGTCACAGTAAAATAGATAATTAAAACATGTTAAGTGAAAGAAGCCAGTCACAAAGGACTACGTATGTTATGATTTTTATATGTGCAATGTCTAAAATCGGCAAATCTAGAATGATAAAAAGTGGATTCATGATTTTCTGGGGCTGAGGAGAAACAGGGAGTGACTACTAATTTGTAAAGGATTTCTTTTCGGGTGTTGAAAATATTTTAAAATTAATCGTGGTGGTGGCTGTACACGTCTGTGAATACACCAAAACCCACTGAATGTGCATTTCAAATGGGTGAATTGTGTTATTTGCATAATATAAAATATATATATTTAATGTAAAACATATGTAATGTGATATATTTAAATATAAAATATATACATTTTAATATAATGTATATTAATATAAATATATATTTAATATATATATATATATATTTTTTTTTGAGACAGAATATCGCTCTGTTGCCCAGGCTGGAGTGCAGTGGTGCGATCTCGGCTCACTGCAAGCTCCGCCTCCTGGGTTCACACCATTCTCCTGCCTCAGCCTCCCAAGTAGCTGGGACTACAGGCACCCGCTACCATGCCAAGCTAATTTTTTTGTATTTTTAGTAGAGACGGAGTTTCACCGTGTTAGCCAGGATAATAGAAAATATTTTATATCAATAAAGCTATTGTTTAAAAATGGTAACAAACACTCAAAACTCAAAACACTCTAGAGAAAGTAAGATAAATTTTTGATAAAGGACAAATTTCTTTCATGTTTATAAATGTTACAACTTGCCTTGTTGTGTTGGCATCTGTGACCCCTATAAAGAGAGAAATCAAAGATGTGTGAAGAGCTGAATGTTTCTAAAGAGAACAGAAAACTTTTAAAGACCGATAAGTTACCAGAGCTTGTTGATAGCATCAGCGTCTCTACTTCCTCGTCCAAGATGTATTCACAGAAATTATCGAAGCCATTAACTCTATCTAGTGCGAATATTTTTCTTTAGTTCGTTGTGTTTTTATTTCTCTACTTCCTTTGTGAAAAGCCAAGATATACATCAAGTTATGTGAGAGAACTCTGAAAAATTCAATTAGGGAGACTGAAAGTCACTGAAAAAGAGAATGTATTGTGCATCTTTTTCTTGCAGATGACCTCTGCCAATGTGGTACCAGATTTCTTTTTCTCTGATTTGTGTTTTTGAAGGAAAAGAGAATTGACAAAATAAGAATCTTTGAGGTTTTTTTGTGTGTAAAGTAGGCCATGTGGACTCTTGCTAAGCATAAGCCCTTCCTTTAAATATTTTATGCAAAGAGGTCACCTGATGAAGGGGCAAAAATGTGGTGTCCTATTGCAGGCAAGAGTTAGCAGGAGAAAATTTAGAGAGTCCAAACTAAAGTGAATTTCTATCCTACAAGTTCTCTTAAAACTCTCCCTTTTTTGCACAATGGAGTCAGCATTTGGATGCCAACTTCATAAATATCAATGACAGTCAATCTTAGCTAGGGGAACCAATGAAGGACAGAACAGCACCGTAAAATAAATACTATTTTCTGCCTTTTTCAGTTTCCGGAATCTATTCTCCAAACTCAAAGAAAATCACCCTGAAAAAGGAAGGTAGGTGGAGAAAAGTAGAATATTTGGTCCTTTCCACATTCAATTTCTGCTTAATGAATGGGAAACCATGGGAGTTAAAGTGCATATACAATTTTGGTTTGACTACTAAGTTTATTACACTTAGAGTTTGAAAGTCTGATCAAGACATGCGTAAAGAAAAGAAAAGAAAGATTATTCAGAGGAAGTGACTTCAAGAGTGTGAGAGAAGAAAATAGAGTATTAATTTTGAGATAATATTTGAAAGAAATCATATAAAAATTAAAAAGACTATACTGATTCAAAAAATAGGTTAAATACATTTATATCAGGTTATCTCAGATTACATTGTCATTTCAGCAGCATCATAAGTGGAGGGTAGTGATGAGGTTACTTTGTTAGAGGAATGCAAAATGTTCATAATACATAAATGGGAATTCTAGAGTGATTAATAAAACAATTTGTGATGGATTAAACTTATAATTCATATATTTTAGGAGAAGTAATAATATTCAGGTGACTCTTTCCATTAGATCAAATGGAAATAAAGAGAAAGTGTTTGCTAGAGTTCACTCATCTTTCTATTACCAAAATTTCCTTGTAATCAATGTTCTAGAAACTGTGCCAGACTTTAGATGTGAAATGGAAACTACTCCAGATGCTATTTCCTCGGGAAGCCTATGATGGGGTAAAGCATTACATAAATAATTAACTAAACACATTAAATGCTAATAAATTCTGCTGAATACTATGAAGAGAAGCAAACAATACTCAAAGTAAAACTGAACAACAAATAAAAATATGGGTGAACTGGCGTACTTTTTTTGAGTGGTCCAAAAAAGCACCTATTAGCAGATAAGATTTAAGCTGTCATTTTAAGAATAGAGATGAATCACTATCTTCAGTTGTGAAATCAGGGCTAACATTTGCTAAGGGTTTGAAGTGCTTTGCAGAACTTCATATTTGATAGGGAATGGAATAAGTGAGTAGAAGTGTGTGTAGTGGGCGATGAGTTTGTGCAAGTGTCAAAGGGATATGCATGGAGGGTGAAAGATCGGGTGCAAGGAGTCTTCAAAAGGCTTTACATGATCACTTTTGTGGATTGCATTTGACTTTAACTTCACTTTGGTTACAGTATGGCATATCCAGGATTCAGGGAGGAAAAAGAAAGGACAGTTAGGAGTTTCAATAAGGATTTCAGATGAAAATTGGGGGCATGTATGCATGTGACTTCAATTGAAATGGACAACAATGAACAGAATCTAAAATATATTTGGAGATAAATCATATATGGGTTAGGATAAAGGGGGAAATCAACAATAAGTCCTAGATTTCTCACTTGGCCAATGCAGATTTAGTGGAGACATTTATCAAGATAGGGAAGAGAAGATGGGGCACACAGCAGGTTTAGGGGTGGAAAGCAAATATTCAATTTCAAATACATTTGTTTGAATGTAGCTTTGTATGATCTGAACTCAGATATAAAGCAGGTGCTTAGATGGAGGAGACCACTGTTTTTGTTCTAGATATAAAATCGTTGGTGTGGCAGTTGAGAGAAAATCAGAGATAAGAGAGATTCTAAAAATTAGTGAATTGATTATTCAACTTTCTTATCTTAGTTTAGAAAGATTATAGGGATAAAAACGAAGCCAGGAGAGGACAGAAATCTGACATAAAATTTAGGATTTAAAAGAATTGCCCTTTAAAGGTGATGAACAATTTTAATAGACGTGTGGGAATGAGAGAAGAATAATAGAAAGAAAAAGTTTTAGTCAAATGTTTGAGTTTGGGATTCTTCAAGATAAAAAAAAAAAAAAATACAGAGGGATGGTAATGCCTGAGGTATAACATCCTGTTGAAGGCTGCATTCAAGAAAACAAAAATAAGAAAAATAAAGATTAATGGAGTCAATGAAGTGTAAGAATCTGCTTAAGGCTTTTTTGTCAAGTATAACTTTATATGCCTCACAAAAGCATTTTTCTTCACATCTTAGGAAGCAAAATGCAGTAGTTCTTCGAAAAACATTTGGAATAATAAAGATTTTCATTTATATGTAATTTTGGTTTTCCTTAATTTTAGTTTCATAAAACTTTTCTATAATGATCTATAAAGTTTTACACATCAAACTGAAAATGACTAAAGTTATAAACAATTTCTAAACCATTAAGGAAAATAGAATAATATCATATCAATAAAGCATGTATATGCTAATTTTGCTTATCAGTAAAACACAAGTGTCTTCAATTATATTATCCAAATTATGTATTTATATGTTCATGACCTGGTTATATATAAAATTTATATTTTGTTATTGCTAATGAGAGTAGTAAACAACATTTTTCCTTTTTACTTTTCAGTTCAACATAGTTCAGAATCCCTGAGAAATACATATAAAACCAAAAAAAAAAAATATGTAAAAATGATAGTACTTTTACTGTCTCAGATTTGTAGATAAATAAACTGGTGTCTCATAGCTGAAGAGAATCCACTTCTCATTGTACTCCTGAACCAGACAAACTTGCCCCTCCACCTAATGCTCTTCTGGATAACTGCCAACAATACACCCATCTGAACAGGCAGTTCCCAAGAACAGGGAACCCAAGAACCAACTTGCTCAGCAACTTTTGTTGTGTTCACTCATCTTCTTTTCCCTGGGGGGAATGATGGAGTGGGTTATGAAAAGGACCAGTGGATGCCCCCATGGAGCTTGTCAACACTGAAACCTGATACATGGTTCAGGGACAGTCTTCAAACACTTTGTGTCATTTTGCATTTTTAGTTTTAAGAGAAACTTGCTGTGACTGAAAATAAATTTTTAAGAAGGTATTATGTTCCTCACATAATCTTCAGGAAAACTGGAATACTAAGTTTAAAGTTACAGGGGTTAGAAAATGTCTCATGCCAAACCAGTGATCTGATCCAGTGAAGACATCTCTATTGCATTTGCTAAAGGAGTCTGATCTCGCTATCACAATTTCTGCCACCAGAACGATTACTCTATAGTTCCTGCTTATTTTTAACGAAGTCTAATTAGTGAAGTCTCAGTTACATGTTGCACTACTCTCTTTTGCAAGAGAAATTTGGAAAGTCAGTATCTGGCAGTTTCAGCTTCTTTAGTAGGAAGCTAGATATGTTTCTCACTGAGATTCATAGTAGTTCAATTCCCCAGATGTAGAAAAAGGGGTATCGATGTTACGCAATAAAAAGAACCATAAATGCTCAGTACAACCACCACACTTGCTGTCATTTATGCATTTATATTTACTTATTTAACTTATTTAAGATACATTTATCTTACTGTCCACAAATTTACCCTGCCCTTTGGAGATGCCTCTGAACAATGAATCTAGCCACTACATAATGCAAAAGATGTCTAATTCATTCTCAGCAGAAGGCAACCCAAAACCTCAGGGTCCTGCATCATCACCAGGCTCAAAATCTTTACTGATAGTCATTTTATTTTCTCAGCTTTTTTCGTGTTCTCTTTTTGATATTCTATTACCTGTGGATTAAATTATAATGCCATCAATTAACATCATATCATGTGAAAATACTGAGAAAAGTAGAGGAAATAGCTTCCTTTACATAAAATAGCACGTAAGTAAATAAGGAGATAGGCCAGGCGCGGTGGCTTACGCTTGTAATCCCAGCACTTTGGGAGACAGAGGCAGGCAGATCACCTAAGGTTGGAAGTTTGAGACCAGCCTGGCTAACATGGTGAAATCCCATCTCTATTAAAAATACAAAAAACAAAAAAATTCACCAGGCATAGTGACATATGCCTATAATCCCAGCTACTCGGGAGACTGAGGCAGAAAAATTGCTTGAGCAAGGTGGAGGTCACTGTGAGCCAAGATTACACTGCTGCACTCCAGGGCGTGGGCACAGAGTGAGGCTCTGTCTCAAAACAAACAAACAAACTACATATATATATATATATATATATAGAGAGAGAGAGAGAGAGAGAGAGAGAGAGAGAGAGAAATGTTGAACAAAGGCTCTATTTGGTGAATATGTTTTTCCTCATCCACAATCAATTCATGTTCCTTTTACATTCTCTTGGCACTTAACTGATCAGAATTCTCTAGTTTATGATATGATCCACTCATTCCTGAACATTCTGATTCCTGGGAGTTATTTCCTGTATGAGCCCTCATTAGCTTCTACTCCTTTATGTTGGTGGACAATAGCAGTATTAGAGATAGCCGAGAGAACCACATATATTCCTTCCCTGCTTCTCCCATTTCCTTGTAAGAGTTAAAATGAGCACCCCAGCAAATGCCAAAACACACTTTAGATAATCATGAATACCACTAATGAGCAGAAAGCACTGTCAGCTTCCAATATGATACAAACTTTACTTTGTCCTTAATGGAAGTAGTCATATTGGATGCAAAAAAAAACTAAGTTGAGGACTTAGGTGTCAATAGGATAAAAATAACAATTTGTTCATAAGTTATAGGCACAGTAATGAGAGATGAAATTGCCTCAAAGCCTTGGATCCAAAATCTATACATTTAAATGCTGGAAAAAATACAATTATTTTTGTTTGCTTACTCAGAAAATAATGGGAATATGCGATTTTAGGAATAACTTGCCAAGTCAGGACATGGCAAAATTTAGTACACTATGCTTAATATTTTAACCAGAATTTAGTTAACATTAACAGATTGTTAAAATAATTAATGTGGAGAACATTTTTCTGCAAGCAAATTGGCATCTAGGCACATTCCATTATTTGATTTATTTTGTGTGTATTCGTACATGTGCTTACAAAACTCATAGGATGTCTCACAACTTTTGATTGGTTCCAGTAAGTTTTTAAGCAACAATATGTATAACGTGCTCTACATACAAACTTTTCTCTTTTAAGAATTCATTGTTGAGGGTGGGCGGAGGTGATACCAATAGGGAACAGCCTCCAGGCCCCCAACTCCTAGCTACCAGCCGCCACAGAAGACCGGGTGATTTCTACTTTCAACTGAGGTACTGGGTTCATCTCACTGGGAGTGCCGATCTATCGGTGCTGGTCAGCTGCTGCAGCCCGACCAGCCAGAGCCGAAGCAGGGCAAGGCATCGGCCACCTGGGAAGCAGCATGGGGAAGGGAATCCTTTTCCAGCCAGGGGAACTTCCAGACACACAACACCTGAAAATCGGGTAACCTCCACCCCACATATTGGCGCTTTGGCAAACAGGCACACCAGGAGATCATATCCCAGCTACCTGGCCGGGAGGGTCCCACGCCCACGAGCCTCCCCCTCATTGCCAGCACAGCAGTCTGTGATTCACCGGCAAGGGCAGCAGCGCAGGCTGGGGAGGCCTGGGCCACAAGCGAGAGGCTTAAGTAAAACAAAGCTGCTGGGAAGCCCAACTGGGTGGAGCTCACAGCAGCTCAAGAAACCTGGCCGTCTCTGTAGACTCCACCTCTGGGGACAGGGCACAGCTACACAACAACAACAACAACAACAAAAGCAGCAGAAAACTCTGCAGATCTAAACGCACCCTGACAGCTTTGAAGAGAGCAGTGGATCTCCCAACACGGGAGGCTGGAGATTCGAGAACGGGACAGACTGCCTGCCTTCAAGGGGTCCCTGACCCCCGAGTAGCCTTTTTTAACTGGGAGACACACATCCCCCACTAGGGCAGTCTGACACCCTGCACACCTCACAGGGTGGAGTATACCCCTGGAGAGGAAGCTTCCCAGCAAGCAATCGACAGGTACACTCGCCGTTCAGAAATATCATCTCTGCAGCCTCTGCTGCTGATACCCAGGCAAACAGGGTCTGGAGGACCTCAAGCACCTCCAACAGACGATAGCTGAGGGTCCTGACTGTTAGAAGGAAAACTATCAAACAGGGAAGGACACTCTACACCAAAACCCCATCAGTACATCATCACCATCATCAAAGACCAGAGGCAGATAAAACCACAAAGATGGGGAAAAGCAGGGCAGAAAAGCTGGAAATTCAAAAAATAAGAGTACATCTCCCCGCAAGCGAGCGCAGCTCATCGCCAGCAACGGATCAAAAGCTGGAACGGAAATGACTTTGACGAGATGAGAGAAGAAGGCTTCAGTCCATCAAATTTTTAGAGCTAAAGGAGGAATTACGCACTAGCGAAAGAAACTAAAAAATCTTGAAAAAGTGAAGAATTGACGGCGACTAATTAATGCAGAGAATATAAACTAAATGAAAGAGATGAAAACCATGACACGAGAAATACGCGGACAAATGCACAAGCTTCAGTAACCCACCGGATCAACTGGAAGAAAGAGTATCAGCCATTGAGGATCAAATGAATGAAAGCAGCCGAAGAGAAACCAAAGAAAAAGAAGAAAAGAAAATGAACAAAGCCTGCAAGAAGTATGGGGATTGCGCAAAAAGACCAAATCATTCGATTGGGATGCCTGAAAGTGAGGGGAAAATGGAACCAAGTTGGAAAACACCTTCAGGATATCATCATCCAGAGAACTTCCCAACCTAGTAGGGCAGGCCAACATTCAAACTAGGAAATACAGAGAACGCTTTACAAAGATACCTTCCTCGAAGAGTGCAACTCCAAGACACACATAATTGCTAGATTCACCAAAGTTGAAATGAAGGAAAAAAATCTAAGGGCAGCTTACAGAGAGAAAGGTCGGGTTACCTACAAAGGGAAGCCTATCAGACTCACAGCAGATCTTCGGCAGAAACTCTCCAAGCCAGAAGAGAGTGGGGGGCCAATATTCAACATTCTTAAAGAAAAGAATTTTAAACCCAGAATTTCATATCCAGCCAAACTAAGTTTCATAAGGAAGGGAGAAATAAAATCCTTACAGGATAAGCAAATGCTTAGGAGATTTTGTCACCACTAGGCCTGCCTTTACAAGAGACCTGAAGGAAGCACTCCAACATGGAAAGGAAACAACCGTACCTCAGCCATTGCAAAAACATGCCAAAATGTAAAGACCATCGAGGCTAGGAAGAAACTGCATCAACTAACGAAAGCAAAAATAACCAGTTAATATCATAATGGCAGGGATCAAAGTTCTACACACAACAATCTTAACCCTAAATGTAAAATGGACTAAATGCTCCAATTAAAAGACACAGACTGGCAAACTGATAAAGAGTCAAGACTCCATCAGTCTGCTGTCTGTGAGACCCATCTCACACGCAGAGACATACATAGGCTCAAAATAAAGGGATGGAGGAAGATTTACTAAGCAAATGGAGAACAAAAAAAAAGCAGGCTGCAATCCTAGTCTCTGATAAAACAGACTTTAAACCATCAAAGATCAAAAGAGACAAAGAAGGCCATTACATAATGGTCATGGTCAATCTAACAGGAAGAGCTAACTATCCTAAACATATATGCACCCAATACAGGAGCACCTAGATTCATAAAGCAAGTCCTTAGAGACTTTACAAAGAGACTTCTAGACTGCATACACAATAATGGGAGACTTCAACACTCCACCAAGGTCAACATTAGACAGAGATCAATCCAGACAGAAAGCACAAGGATGTCCAGGAATTGAACTCATCTCTCGCAGCAAGCACCTAATAGACATCTATAGAACTCCACCCCAAATCAACATGAATATACATTCTTCTCAGCACCACACGTACTTACTCCAAAATTGACCATATAATTGGAAGTAAAGCACTCCTCAGCAAATGTGTGTACAAGAACAGAAATTGCAACAAACTGTCTCCTCAGGACCACAGTGCACCAAACTAGAACTCAGGACTAAGAAACCCACCCAAAAACCGCTCAACTATTGAAACTGAACAACCTGGGTTCTCAACGACTACTGGGTACATAAATCTAAAATGAAGGCGCAGAAATAAAGATGTTCTTGAAACCAATGAGAACAAAGATACAACATACCAGAATCTCTGGGACACACGAAGCAGGCAGAGGGAAATTTATAGCACTAAATGCCCACAAGAGAAAGCAGGAAAGATCAAAAATTGACACTCTAACATCAAAGTAATTAAAAAAGAACTAGAGAAGCAAGAGCAAACACATTCCAAAGCTGCTATGAAGGCAAGAAATAACTAAGATCAGAGCAGAACTGAAAGTAGAGATAGAGACACAAAAAAACCCTCCAAAAACTACCTAATCCAGGAGTTGGTTTTTTGAAAAGATCAACAAAAATTGACAGACCACTAGCAAGACTAATGCTAGCGAGAAGAATCAAAATCGACGAATTAAAATGATAAAGGGATATCACCACCGACCCCAATAGAAATACAAACTACCATCAGAGAATACTATAAACACCTTCACGAAATAAACTGGAAAAACCTAGAAGAAATGGATAATTTCTGGATACCCTACACTCTTCCAAGACCAAACCAGGAAGAAGTTGAACTCTGAATAGACCAATAGTAGTTCTGGAAATTGGAGGCACACCACAGCCTACCAAACCAAAAAAAAGTCCAGGACCAGATGGATTCACAGCTGAATTCTACCAGAGGTATAAGGAGGAGTTGGTACCATTCCTTCTGAAACTATTCCAATCAATAGAAAAAGAGGGAATCCTCCTAACCTATTTTATGAGGTACAACATCATCCTGATACCAAAGCCTGGCAGAGACATTACCAAAAGAGAATTTTAGACCATCCTGATGAACACGGATGCAAAAATCTCAATAAAATACTGGTAAACCGATCTAACAACACATCAAAAGCTTATCCACCTGATGATCAAGTGGGCTTCATCCCTGGGATGCAAGGCTGGTTCAACATCTGCAAATCAATAAACATAATCCAGCATATAAACAGAACCAAAGACAAGAACCACATGATTATCTCAATAGATGCAGAAAAAGGCTTTTTGACAAAATTCAACAGCCCTTCATGCTAAAAAACGCCAATAAATTCGGTATTGATGGAACGCATCTCAAAAATAATAAGAGCTTATTTATGACAAACCCACAGCCAATATCATACTGAATGGGCAAAAACTGGAAAAATTCCCTTTGAAAACTGGCACAAGAGCCAGGATGCCCTCTCTCACCACTCCTATTCAACATAGAGGTTGGAAGTTCTGGCTAGGGCACTAGGGCAAGAGAAAGAAATCAGGGTATTCAGTTAGGAAAAGAAGAAGTCAAATTGTCCCTGTTTGCAGTGATGACATGATTGTATATTTAGAAAACCCCATTGTCTCAGCCCAAAATCTCCTAAGCTGATAAGCAACTTCAGCAAAGTCTCAGGATACAAAATTAATGTGCAAAAATCACAAGCATTCTTATACACCAATAACAGACAAACACAGATAAATCATGAATGAACTTCCATTCACAATTGCTTCAAAGAGAATCAAATACCTAGGAATCCAACTACAAGGATGTAAAGGACCTCTTCAAGGAGAACTACAAACCACTGCTCAGTGAACCAAGAGGACATAAACAAATGGAAGAACATACCATGCTCATGGATAGGAAGAATCAATAATATCATGAAATACTATACTGCCTAAGCGTAATTTATATAGATTCAATGCCATCCCCATCAAGGCTACCAATGAAGCTTCTTCACAGAATTGGAAAACTCAGTTTTAAAGTTCATATGGAAACCAAAAAAGAGCCCGCAGATTCCAAGACAATCCGCAGTCAAAAGAATGAAAGCTGGAGGCATCACGCTACCTGACTTCAAACTATACTACAAGGCTACAGTAACCAAACAGCATGGTACTGGTACCAAAACAGAGATATAGACCAATGGAACAGAACAGAGTCCTCAGAAATAATACCACATCTATAGCCATCTGATCTTTGACAACCTGAGAAAAACAAGAAATGGGGAAAGATTCCCTATTTAATAAATGGTGCTGAAAATTACAGCCAAGGCAGAAAGCTGAAACTGGATCCTTTCCTTACTCCCATAATGAAAATTAATTCAAGATGGATTAGAGACTTAAATGTTAGACCTAATACCATAAAAATCCTAGAGGAAAACCCCAGGTAGCCTATCTTGGTGACATAGGCATGGGCAAAGACTTCATGTCTGGAAACACCAAAAGCAACGGCAGCAAAGCTAAAATTGACAAATGGGATCCATTAAACTAAAGAGCTTCTGCACAGCAAAAGAAACTACCATCAGGAGTGAACAGGCAACCTACAGAATGGGGAGAAAATTTTGGCAATCTACTCATCTGACAAAGGGCTAATATCCAAACCACAAAGAACTCCAAATAAATTCTACAAGAAAAAAACAAACAACCCCATCAAA
Organism: Papio anubis; assembly: GCF_008728515.1. Lineage (NCBI taxonomy): Eukaryota > Metazoa > Chordata > Mammalia > Primates > Cercopithecidae > Papio > Papio anubis. The sequence goes on from NC_044978.1 coordinate 72,634,894, forward strand.
AGTAAGCAAAGGGATGAAACAGACATTTCTCAAAAGAGGACATCTCATACAGCCAACAGACATATGAAAAATGCTCAATATCACTGGCCATCAGAGAAATGCAAAATCAAAACCATTAATGAGATACCATCTCACACCAGTTAGAATGGCTTTCATCATTCAAAAGTCATCAGGAAAACAACAGGTGCTGGAGAGGGATGTGGAGAAATAGGAACACTTTTACACTGTTGGTGGATTGTAAACTAGTTCAAATCCATTATGGAAAGCCAGTGATGCATGCATTCCTCAAAGGATCTAGAACTAGATGCCTCATATGGTTCAAAGCCATCCCATTACTGGGATATACCCAAAGGATTATAAATTATGCTGCTATAAAGACACATGCACACGATGTTTACTGCGTGGCACCATTCCCAAATAGCAAAGACTTGAATCAACCCAAATGTCCATCAGTGACAGATTGGATTAAGAAAATGTGGCACATATACACCACATGGAATACTATGCAGCCATAAAAGGATGAGTTTAAGGCCCCTTGTAGGACATGGATGTTTGAAACCATCATTCTCAGCAAACTATCACAAGAACAGAAAACCAGAACACCGTGATGTTCTCACTCAGGTGGGAACTGAACAACCAGATCACTTGACTCAGGAAGGGGAACATCACACACCGGGGCCTATCATGGGGAGGGGGGAGGGGGAGGGATTGCATTGGGAGTTGCTATACCTGATGTAAATGACGAGTTGATGGGTGCAGCAGACTAACATGGCACAAGTATACATATACCAAACCTTGCATGTTATGCACTACGTAAATTCTAAGCAAATCATAAAAGTATAATAATAATAAATAAATTAAAAGAACCCTCATTGTTAAAAAATGATTTTCAAATTCAATAATAAACATCTGCCAATCCCTATGGTACTCACCCACTTCCTCTCCAGTGGTTTCTGGAATGTCTGTTTGTAGTTTACTTGTCCCCAAGCTGTTCAGTGCTCCCAAGGTTTCCATTAACTATCACGCAGCCTCAAAATTGTTTGTGCTACAGGTTCTAAATTTGTATGATCACTTGGACCCTCTCTCTATATTGAGACCTTTCCAATCAACTCTCTATTCACTATTAATATTGTTTATTTTTGTTTCTCCATTTTCACAAATTCTTTTAGTACCATACGCAGGAAACAAGCTCAAACCCTGTTTCTAGGACAAACCATCACACAAGAATACTGTTTCTTCTGTCTTTTCAATTGATACATGCAGAAAACACAAAATGCTTCAAAAAATGTGTACTATCTCAGGCCCTGAATTGCTGAATTTAGCTCATTGACAATTATATGGACCTTGAAATTAGATGCAAGCAGGGAATGAAATAATTTTCACCTCAACACAAAAAGTAAAATAAAGGAATGACAGAATCTGGTTTGTAACTTAGAAACAGCAACCACAATCATTAATGAAACATTGGCTAATGTGTCTCAGACTCCATCTAGTTAAAATAGGTGAACAAGGGAAAAAGCTTGAGGATGAAGACTAGAAGGGGAAGATAGACTATGGGAGAAACAAAAGAAAAGGAGTATGAATATTACCCTGTTAATCAAGCTTTATTTAATCATAGAAAAGGGCATTTGAATATTAACAGGTGATTTTTATGCACACTAGCTCTTCAGAAACAATGATCTGAAGGAATATTTAATTAGCAAGTCCTTTAGAGTGTTTCTTTCAAATAGGAATTATCTCAGTTATGCTTTTGTCATGTACTGGAAGGCAACCAAATTATTGTCAAATTACCAGATGAATGCCTTAGGTACTGGTATTTCATGTGAATGACAAGATAAATTCTAATAATTCAGAGCATGGACATTAATATTAACATTCTAGAGGCTGGAAAAAAAGTTTCTCTAACAGAGATAAATAGTATTCCATAACATGTTAAGTTTAGGGGTGACATATTTTGATATTTACTCCCCAAGCATGCAGGATACAAGGCTTTTTATTATACATACAAAAATATGTGGTTTAATGGAATTGTAAATCAATCATAGTTAGAAACTACAGGCATACAGCTTTAAAAATTTTGTATTAGCATTATTGAAAAGATGACAAGGTTACTTTTAATAGTACAATAGCAGTAATATATAAAACATCAGAAATGCATTTCTTTAGGAATTATTTAAATTCATGAAAGGGAACAGATTTTTGTGGTTTTTCTTTTTAGTTTCTTTTGAGTTATTCATATTTAAGAAGATAAAAATTGCATCACCTTTCAATACTGGGATTATTTATATACATAAATTTATTTGATTAATGAACTATTTTAAAATATTTGTCTTGTAGGACTGGATGGCATGTTACTTCTATGCTCTTCTTTAAATACATTTTAGAATACTTTTTTTAGAATACCAATGCGATTTTTCAAAAATACCTAAATTAGAACTTGAATAAAGTAAACTCGTAATCTAGGTGTACTGACACTTAAGAAGAACTAAGGTCTTTAGGAGTTAACCTTAAATTATTAAATATTCACCAGAAAAAAAAAGGTCTACTTTGTATGGAAGAGCTAAACATCTCAGCCAGTTTTGGGCTATTGGTAATTCTTCTCTTTGGGAGAAAAACAGTGGAAAATGCAGGACCATTAAAAGCTTTCCTGATTGATAAATGACTCTCTTGGGCAAAAAGTCCATGCAACATGGAATCAAATAATAGGAGACAGCCTGTTCATTACAGATGTCTTCCTTAAAGAGCAAATGACATGGTAAAAATGAAGAACAGAAGATCTGCTCTGGAGGAAAGTTATTTGATTTCATTACAGATTTTCAAAGTAAAAAGAAATACATACTTGTCAGATTTTCCTCTAATGCTTTGCATTATGAGAAGAGGAAGGGAGAGAGAGAGAAAAGGAAGGAGAAAGAGAAGGAAAGAAAAGAGAGGTATCATAAAGTAAAATATCATTTATATCGTAGATGAGAATTATCTAAATTGGGATTCAACATACTCTAGAAAGATTGTATATTGCGGAAAGTGTTCCTGACCAAAAGACCTGAATTAATATTATTTTAGAAGAAAGTATCATTATGCAACATTTTATTTCTTAGCCAAGCATCATGAGGAATAACGAATACAATTTCCACAAACAGAAATTGCATGAAATGTTAACATTTTTTATATCACTGTGAAAAAATAAGATATAAACAATTATTTGAATAATCTGAGATTACATAAAGCTTGTCAAAACAGAGAAATATTAAAAATCAACTGAGTATTTTTTCTTTATAATTGTTAACATTCATTTTCAATATTTTTTACATAAAAATCTAATTCAATTTTTCACTAATAGGGCACAAAAATGATTTGGACCTCTATAGGCATTAATTCTATCATTCTTTTCTTCAATCTAGATTCAAGGTACAGGTCTTCAGAAATACTAACTATACATATAGAAAATGCTATTGTAGTGCCCTGGTTTCTTATTTTTTTTATTTTCTTAATTGTTTATTTTATATTTTAATGCCTTCCTTTATATGACTATGATTTCTATCTCTATTATTAAAGAGCTTCTCCATGTCACATTTAATATAGTAATTGTTTTTTTGATCCATTCTAAAAAGTATGCCAACTTTTATATTATTTGGCAATTTGTTTTCTCTCCTGCTTCTTGATTATTAATATATATTACAGTACAGAACAATAATGTAATAATAGGTAACATTTTGTTGCATTTTCAAAAGAATATGAACCAGATTTAAGAGATTTTGCCGTTTTAGACCCACATATGTTAAATGTAGCCATAGAGTTTTACTCTTAGAATATAATCCTTTTTCTAAATGTTTTCAAAACTCTAAATTAATAGGAGATATAACTAGATATAACTAATTATAACTATTATTGTGAAATTAAATAATTCTATTATTATGAAATTATAACTACTACTTAATTCATGAGGAGTAATATTATTTTACTGACTTGTTCAAGGCATTTAGGGAAAATATTTTATATATTATCTTCTAATGGCAAAAGAAAAGCTTAAATGTCATAACTTTATTGTTGATTCTTTTGAGTCATTTTAATGCAGTATTTTAAATGGTTTAAAATATGTTTTTTAAAATGAGAAACTATTTTGTTAGCTTTAATGAACTTCCCTACTCTTCAGAATTAATTATGCTAAACATATTTCAAGAGTTTTGCTTCATTATATTCTCATTTAAATAATTTTCAATGACATACCACTTAATAAAGTTTGTTGTGCAGGTACTGACAGTTATAATTCTGTGTTAATCACAAGCATCTTTAATTTGACTAACATAATACATCTTGTTTGTCCCGATGTTACCATCTATTAGAGAAATAAATAAGCCATCATCCCATCAAACATGGCATAGGTCTTACTGTGGATAAAGTGTGGTATCCTTTCATATGTTTATTGAATATCCAGGTTCAACTTTTGCTTATGACATAAATATTTAATTCCTAGAGTGCATTTCAAGTGATTTTGATTATATATTTCTGTCTTATTTTAGATTGTATTTCCAGACAGAAACTATTTTTAACAAAATAATTTGTACAACACAAATTTTTGACCTTACTATTTTGTAGAAAAATGTATTACAGTTTATAAAATATAGAAAAAAAACTACACAAATCACAAAGATGTTGTTGGACAAAGTTTCACAAAGTTGCTTCAAGTTGCAGTCGCCACAATGGAAAACAGTATCCTGCTTTAAGCAAGAACTGGGATTTCTGTCCGTGCATGTTATTTACATGGAATCATACGATATCCGCTCTTTTATATCTCAGTTCTTTCTTTCAGTATGTTTTTCCCATGTTGTTTACTGTAGCACACATTTATTAAATTTGCATTCTCTTTTAAGGGATATATCATAATTGATTTTTCTATTCTCGATAGAATTTGATTTATTTTAATTTTTAGCTTTTATGAAAAATGCGTCTTTTATGAGTAACAGCATTCTTTAGGAGTAACAGCATTCTTTATGAATGACAGCATTCTTGTACTTTTGTGACACACATGTACATGTTATTATTGGGCACATACCTATGAATGCAATGGCTGGGTCATCGGTTATCTGTATGCCAACTTCAGATATTGCCAGTTCATATGGAACCTGCAGGTTTACTTTAAGTTCTTGGATACATGTGCAGAACGTGCAGGTTTGTTACATACATATACAGGTATGTAACAGGTATGTAACAAACTTGCACGTTCTGCACATGTATCTAAGAACTTGAAGTATTATAATAATAATAATAATAATAATAAACTTTTTCTCACACAGCAGCACAGAAATTTTTTCAGACAACTGAAATTATTGGAACTTTTAAGACATTTTATTCATTTTCTTAGGACAGCCTAATAATTCTGTCATACATCTACGAGATCTATGTTGTTTTTTGTTCTTGCTGCTGTTAAGGCCAAAAAAAAAAATTACATAGGCACAAAAGATATAGGTCTTTTGTCAGTTCTCACATGTGCTAGGGATGCTACTTCTTTTGTTATCAAATATATTTGCCAGATTTTCTTGCCAGGGTGTGCTCCCTTGAGACCCGAAAATAGGAGGCATTCATGAATGAGAGATTAGAGAAGATAAGACAAAATGAAAACATTATGCTTGTGGCAGTGACTCTTGCAGAGCTGGTCCTCGGGCTCAGTCTAGGCAGTGTTTGCTATTTGATCTCTGAATTTCTGGTTAGCACACTCTTCATTCTTTTGCTCTTCCAGTTCTTTGGTCTTTTTTGATACCAACTCCTCGGATAAAACACCTTTCTTCTTGGAACATTTGGAGAAAAATCTGGTTTCTTGAGTTGATATTCAAATTGTTTGGATGAAGGATGAAATAAAACCAATGTTTTCATTACATTTACAGCACCATATTAATGTTCAGTATGAAGTCAAGTGATTGTATGAGTGGTAGTTATTAAGAATATATATTTCCCAGGAGTATGTTCTGTATACTAAATAGCTAAAATATTATTATTTTTACAGTTTAGAATTAAGATGTTAATACTATTTAAGAAAAAATTGTGTAACAAAGTTTATAATGATATATTTTTATGTTTTCCAACCATTCTTTTCCCATTCTCTAGAGAGACAAAGTAATGACAAATTATTGGTCATATTTAAAGATCACATCCAAATATTAAAAAAAAAAAAATTCTCAAACTAACTGCAATGTAAGATTTACTCAGGAGAATATTTGCCACAATCATGGAAATCTTCAACCTGCTTGTACCTGCATGAAGTGTGTGTCTCTGACTAGAATCTAACTGGGCATATAACATGGAATTTAATAAAGCATTAGAACCAAATTTTTAGCATTTTGTTTGAGTTATGTCCAGAAGTGGCAAGTGGTAAATCCTTATTCACTTTTTTTTTTTTTTTTTTTTTTTTTTTACTATCTACATTTTCCCCCTTTCTGACTTCATGATTTGAAATACCATCCCTGTGCTAATGACTCCAAAATTGCACTTCCAGGTCAGGCATTCTTTTGAACTTCAAGTTAAAAAATACAGTTCCAGTTTTCCCTTCTTAGAAACAAACAAAAAAAAAAAAAAAAAGAGAGAGAGAGAGAGAGAAAGAGAGAAATGCAACATTTGTCAGAATTATCTTTTTCAGCACTCTGGACATTAATCAAATGCTTGCAATAATCTGAGTGTTGATTCAAGAAAATCTGCATCAGAGTTTGTTATGTCCCTTCTCTTCCTAGATCTGGCACTGCCTTGAAAGCCAGCAGCCTCACAATTGTGGTGGCTGTGAAGATCAGAAGTCTCTCAGGCACCGAAAAGAGAACAGGTGCAGAGCTCATGAAAAAGTCCCATTTCCAGAGCATTGTCACTACCTGAGCTGTCTCACGACAATCTGGAAAACTCCACTTCAGAGCAAAAACTCTGTAGATGACAAACTCATAACAAGTTGCTGCTGTCGAAAGCAATATTTTTACAATTTAAAATTGCTTGTGTGCAGTGGCAAAACAGGAAATGTAGTTCAAAATGAAGGGGAAAAAAGTGACTACTTAAGATATAATTGATAGCTAAGGTAGTGAAGAGGAAGCTAATGACCAGAATGAGTAAAGTAAAATATCAGATTGAACGATAAAAGTCATTTGATCAAGCAAAAATACAGCTCACTGAAAATCCCATGTTTGGAAAAATAATTTAAAACTTTACAAAAGCATTTTCTGTCGTAAACAGACTAAAATTAAATAGTCAGAAAAAATCAAATTAATACTTTCCTAAGAACAAATAACTCAGCAATCAAAATTCTTGTTAAGGAATAATAAAAGCAAAGCGAATCTATGATTAAAATTTAATAATCAACCCATTACAAAACTAGTAATTATGTACAAATAAAAGGCTGTTATAATGCTAATTATGTGTAGTTATGAATTTTATTGTCCTAATTCTTTTCTCTGTCATTATACTTCACTGATTTCCATTCAGCCTTTGTCTAGCTCAGTGCAAAGAATTTTCTACCCACGTATAGTCACTTCATTTAACAAGAATAAATGTAATTATCACCTGGCTAGAAGCTAAGGGGATTTTTTTAAACCTAGCTGGAGTGAAGTGACCCAATTAGCACCTTGCATGAATACTCTGAATTTTATAAATTTTATAATATGTTTGGAGCTTAGAACAACTTTGATTGATGGTTTTCTTTTCTCAGGAAGTTTTTATCTCCTCATTTTCATGTCTCAAATTTCACTTTAAAATCTCAGCTCAAAAACTACAAGCTTTTTTAAACTTACACTCATCCAACATGCTATTTTACCTATCAAACAACGTATTCACTTTTTCACTTAATATTCTGTCACAGAAACATATCTAGAATATATAAAGAAGATTACAGCTACTAGCTGAATGTTATCTCATATAGAAGTAGAAGGCTAACATATTTATCCATTATAGATAGGATAGGTGGCCATATTTCTTCACTCTTTAAAAGTGTGTATTCTTCATTCTGGGCCTTTATTCTTAAGGTTGCATTCTCTAAGTGGGTAAGTAGGAAGCTGGTTAACTCATATAATACAATCCGAGAAGTGAATTAGTAAGGGGGACTGTAATAGAATACTCTAATAAAAGTCCGTTGATTTTAATAATATCCATATTTTTGAAAATAAAGCTCATTTTTATTTTTTAAAATGCATAGGTATTGTAACTGACTTTTCTGTCATTGGAAATGATACAAATTTTTAGGAGCTATTGATACTGTACAACAAATGTCTCTATGTTTGTATTTCCAAGATATGTCTCAAAACTTGGTTGTCAGGCGTTCCTTTTTACACGTCTTTTAAAATTGTTATTACATTTTCTCCATTGCATTTATGAGTATTTTACAACTCTCAAATGACTCATGGTCGTACTCTTTGAATTTATTTTCTTCTATGTTCCATGTCTCTAGCAGCTTCTTCTCATCCCCTTTGCTGTTTTTTTTTTTTTTTTTTTTTTTTTTTTTCTCAGCCTTCTGGACTTACCAAATTTTAGTGTTTACCTCAGTTTCATCTCTGTCCCTTTCCCATTTTGTCTTTCCACTAACTTCACCTATATGATAATGACCTCCTATATATGTATTCAGCCCTACCTCTGGGCAGTCTCCATATTTATAGTGGCTTATTATTTTACAGCAATAGCAATTGTTTCTTGGACTCAGACACTATTTTGTTGTTCTTACAATATGTAATGAATTTAAAAAAGTTTATTTATAATTATAAAATATGGCATCTGTTAATTATAATTAACCTGTTAACACTGAACTATTTATAGAGAGTTATGCCAACAGACTATTTCCGTGGTTGCAACTGAATTCAGCACATTTCAGTCAGTGATCATTCTGTTTAATCTCGCATTTAAAGGACTTTCTTGACTGAAAGATTTTGTTTTGTTTTCCTCAGCCTGGAATTTCATCTAGTGGAGCTCTACATGTCTAGTCCTTCACTTCCGTCAGTTCTTTCCTCAAATGTCACCTTCTCTGGTTGCTTTCTCAGCTTTTCAGTATAAAATAGAAGCCATCTAACTGCTGTGATCATGTCTGGTTAGTCCCTGCTTTATCTCTAGCACCTGTAACAGTGAACGAAGATATAGGCCTGTAAAACCTGTTTTGCATAAAAATATACATGAATTGATGAGTGAAAGAATAAGATATATGTGTATCACTAATATAGAAAATGTTACACTATATGCTAAGTGAAAAAAAGTATTTTACGAATCATACATAGAATGATTATATTTTTAAAATAATTATATATGAAATGTCTATGAAATTTTTATATACTTCTCCCTCTAACTACTCACATAATTTTGCATGAATGAAAATTAAAAAATAAAAAAAAACAGGAAGGATACAACAAACTGATAACAGTAGTTGTAGTAGTTAACCCTAGATGACAGGATTCAGTGTAGGTATATGTGTTTTGTAAGTGGGTGATATATGTAGTATGGGCGTTTAATTGTTGCACAGTTATTGTGATATTTTATTTGATTTACACATTTTATTATAATTTGTTTTATATAAATTACATATGTGGTATGTACGTTCCAAATATTAAAAGTAAATATTTCTATAACATTGAATCATTAATATTAAAATTAAAGGAAATGCTGCTTTGTTGAAATAGATATTTGTGTTAGGTTAAGGAATTTTAGTTTATCTTTAACATTTTGAAAATAATATGTCAAATTCTGCAGCTATGTTTGTGAGCCTCTATTGATATGATGTCACTTCCAATATAATGTATTCTTATAATCTCATAAGAAAAATATGCTAATATTATTAAATAACATATATTGGTAAACTATTTCTGTTTTAAAATATTATGTTACTTAGTGTAAGTAAATTTTTACACAATTCATTTACTAAATATATTAGTCTTGTAAAATATTTGTATCATCATTTATGCCTGCCTTATAGGATAAGTTATTATACTACACCAATGTCAAGAGACTGAAAGGCTAATTTATGTCAAATAAACCTTTACTTGTAAATGCATACACTAGATTTCAGTATGAAGTATAATTGAGAGACTAAGCCTTTATAAACTTAGGTAGCCTAGAGTCTTACACTGCAGACTTTTAATTTAAATATAAGTTTTCACAATAATTTTTTAATTTCTTAAATGTAATTTGAAACTATTTATTAAAGATTGTGACCTGAGCATCTCAAAACAATCCGCTTTTTATAAATTATGAAAGAAAATCTGTAAACATTCAAGATGAAATATGAGATTATCCTTGGTGTCTGTCATGTCAACACAAGGAAATTCAAATATATGTCATTATTGTAGGATCTGATGCATATCTAGATAATGAACTCAGAAAAACTTAGATGGTATCAACCAGATCTAAACAATAACTATAAATTGAGGGGTATTTTATATTTTTTCTGAATTTTCTTATTTTATAAATACTCCAAGAATACAGGCATGACACTATGCTATTAGTGTGAGGGGAAAAATAAAAGCAGGTTTTTCTGCTTTCAAAGAATCGATCACAGAATGAAACACACACAAGCGCACGCACACACACACACACATAAATAGTTATGTAAACTGATAAGTACAAGAGATACCGTAACAGACATAAAGTTGTTTAAATTTGGAGTGGAGACAAAGTCCTACTCATGTCAAGGTAGCAATCTACAGAATATTCAATTCTGCCATATTGGATAAAATGATGAAAAGATTTATATGGCATTATAGAAAATTAAATGTTTAATCTTAGAAGAGGGGAAAACAAGCCTATGAGGGAATTATTTCAAGTAAAATCATATTTGTCAATAAGTTATACTAAATAATGACATCACAATCAAAATATAAGTAGCTAGAAGTCTAATGATCTATGTCAGAGTTTAATTTACTTACACAAGCACATTCTGTATGCATCAAATTGTACTGTGTGTAATATATAATTTGTACAACTTTAATTTCTATTTAATTTTTCTGTTTTACGTGTACATGCATGAGCACAGTGGGTTAATTTCAACTACCCTAGCTTAAAATGCTTGTGTTTAGTTTTCTGATACAGCTTCCCTGGTGGGCCTTCTTTGCATGGAGCAGTCTGTGCTTCTGGCCAAATTGACTTATGCATTTCAACCTTCTACACGATTGATAGAAATTACCCCAGATAAAGTAAGTTTGAGGTGATCTGAATTAATCATTAAGAGAGCAAGATACTTCTGTGCTGCCTATTTTCTGTCTTCATTGTAACACTGTTTTTCCTCCTTTTGCCCAGTTTAGTATCATAGAACTAACTCATATAAGAAAAGGTTAGCATTTGGTAACAATTATTCAAGTTATTGGCAAGCATATTAATGTCACTGATATTTTGTTTTATTTTAGAAATGTATACCAATAAGAAAATTATTTATATAAGCAACATCAAGAAAGCTAAACCAAAGTTATATGTAATGAATTATTTTGAAACTGATTTTTATTGACCAGATGAGGAAAATCTGTAAAACCATCATAGACTTATTTACTTCACTAATGGTTAAAGTAAGAAAAGACTGAATTTCTAAATGGCTTCATGAAACACAGCACAGAGACAGGGTTATCTTTGTCATTCAGGCAGCCAGTAATGCAGAGTAATCAAGCAGGTACAGAGGCACGCAGTGTTGCTTAATTTTACCACTAATCCTTTTTCAGTGATCTAAGTAATTTCCATTATTTCCCTGTGGTAAGTACTGTGGCCAAATGCTTCTCAGCCTGTAAGTTATAAACAGACACATATGTTTGACACTTTAGAAAGTGCAGTCTCAGGTTCGCTTTTATGTTCCCTAAAACTATCTTCTTCACAATAGTTGCACTAACCAATATGGGTGGAAAATAAGCAAAGTGTTTGTATAGTAAATTGCAAATTATATAGAAGTGCAACATTATTAGAAAGACTCATAAACAGAGAGGAGAACACAAAGTTCCTTTTTGTTGCTGAAGTAGATGTGATCTTGAATATAGATTCATACAGACGAGACCAGGATTTCAGATTCGGGAATGGTATTTGTGCAGACCATTTTATATATTGAGTTTTATTTAGAAAAAAATCAAATTAAAATATCATAATTCAAAATTGCCAGTTCAGAGGACTACCTTGTATATAAATGCACAGTGTAACTGTAGAATAATTTTGTTATATAATGAAACCCCAGATCTGAATCTCAGAAGCTAAACTGAACGGAAGGAGATGTTACTTTACCAACCGGTGATAATCAATTGAAGTTGTCTTATTTAGCTTTAAAGTTCCATAGCAAAGAATTTCAACTGAAAAATTTAGCTTAGTGTAATTCTATGTATAAATAACATTTTTATCTTTTGCAGAATTTGATTTTTGCTTCCTACGCCTTAGCTGCTAGAAACTCTTTCAGGACAGTATATAGACCAATTATAGGGGTCATCTCTTTTGTTTTCCTTTATTCAGCGACTTTTCCCTTTACTCAGTCACTATCATTGCCTTATGTTCAGTGTTATGAAAAACATATTTCATGTATTTTTTCTTTTGTTAAGGAGAATATAAATTTGATCCATATTAGTCCATCCTAGATAGAAACAGATGTGACTCCTGTACTTTTTATTAATTATTGTGACTCACTAAGTCATTTGTGTATTGGATATGATGATTTGATACTGCTTAAATTTATTTTATGTATACTTTATTAATTTTTTTCTAATTTAAATTAAAGATTAATATATTTAAGTCATAAGTATGTGGAACAGTATTGTATTTGGTTAATAACATTACATCGTATTTTCAGTGTTTATATTGATACAGGAGTGCTTGAAAGGAAAGACCGTGGTCCCTTTAAATGATACGAAGCGGGGAGGGAAGTTCTGGATAAAGGCCAGTCGCTGGCTGTGGTTCCACCCCATGGACCTAGGTGAGGACAGGCACTCCTGCTTTGGCACCCAAATGTTGCACTTTCCAAGACCACCCTGGCCTGCTGCGCCACCATCCTGGGCCCATAAAAACCCAAGACCCTAGCGGGCAACACACAGGTGGCCAGACCTCCAGAGGAGCACATCATTGTAAGAAGACACAAGTGGGTGGATAGCGAGAGGGCGTTGAGGCAGCACCCTGACATAAGAGCACACTGACAGATGCCAGCGCCCTGACAGGCCATCCACCATTGGGACAAGGCAGCGTTTGGCGGGGGCTGTCAGAGGAGAACCCTGGTCACTGACCCAGCCTGACTCCAGGGAAAAACCATCTCCCTCTGGTTTCCTCATCTGTTGAGAGCTACTTCCACTCAATAAAACCTCGCACTCATTCTCCAAGCCCCCGTGTGATCCAATTCTTCCGGTACATTAAGACAAGAAACCAGGGGATAGAGAAAGCCCTCTGTTTCTTGTGACAAGGTAGAGGGTCTACTGAGCCCTGATTCTCAAACCTATTCTACTTTTCCACTTGCCAAAAAGTTTGTTACAAAATAATCTACTTGTTCTGACAAATGTCTCTTTGACATTTGTCAAAGAAAATGATCTTTCTACAGTCTTTACATAATCTCTCTCCATCATACTAAGGAGAAAAATAAAATTAGCAGCCAAGCAATGCTGCAAGCCCTTTCTTCAGAATGGTATCCCTAGAAAGACAAAATGGGAGCATTAAAAAGAAAAATAAACTTGTTGCAAGCAAAGTAAACTTCCACTAAGTATTGTTACCTTTTCCTTGCAGAATTCACAGTCTAAATTTCTGCTAGTTATACAGTGAGTATACAGATTGATGTATACAAAAGAATAAGGAATCAAGAAAATATTTCTAAATTAAATTTAGGCCAGGTGCCGTGGGTCACACCCGTAATCCCAACACTTTGGATGGCTGAGGCGGGCAGATAACTTGAGGCTAAGAGTTCGAGATCAGCCTGGTCAACATGGCGAAACTCCGTCTCTACTAAAAATACAAAAATTAGCTGGGCATAGTGGTGCACATCTGTGATCCTAGCTACCCGGGAAACTTTTGTTGCTGAAGTAATTGTGATATTCGATGTAGTTTCATACAGACTAGACCAGGATTTCAAATCAGGTAATGGAATTTGTGCAGACCACGAGATAGGCAGGAGAATCTCTTGAACCCAGGAGGCAGATGTTGCAGTGAGCCGAGATGGCGCCACTGCACTCCAACTTGGGTGACAGAACGAGACTGTGTCTCGAAAAACAAACAAAAAATTTGTATTAAATTCTACTATTCTATCACTTATATTTAAATATGAGTTACCTAAGAATTACAGATTTAACTTTTACTTGTTTTGTTTTCTGCACGTTAATTCTATTTTAAAAAAATTATTGATTATCCAACAATTAATATATAGATGTATCTTACTAAAAATAATTTAAAAGTATTGGCACAAATACATTAGGGCGTTAGGAAGTTGTACTTCTTTCCAGTTACCTAGTATGTTCTGTTACTTATTAAATGTATTAAATTATACCTTCACATTGTGGCAATGTAAATCCAGCTTCAAAAAGTTTAACTTACTCTGACTTTGCCATTCAAATCAATTAGAATTTGCTAAGTGGTAGCAAGATACTGGACAGTTTACTAAACTAGAAAAGACAGAATACTTAATGTTGAGTAGAAATATAACTCTCCTTGATTAATCCTGTTACTTATTAAGGATATGTTATCTAAAGTAGCAGCCAAGGTTATCAAATCTAAGTTGACAGACAGTTGAATTAAATACTTCATTTGAAAATGGTCTTAACATGAAGATTGCCCACAATTATATTTAAAACCAGATGTTGTAATGTAGAAGAAGAAGAAAAAAGCAAAAAATATCATTATAGCAAACAGATTCAGGTTTGCCATCTTAAAAAAGAAACAAAAATATCCACACAAATGTGTATTTTTGTTCCCACTATCATGACAAATATTTTTATTTCTTTACGAAAAATGTAGTTACATAAAACATGCCTGCATAGTTGAGTATAATAATGCTACTATCTTTATAGATCCTTTGTAATGTACAGTCCCTAAAACTATACCTTTATAGCATCTTTGGAATGTACATTTTATTTTCCTTCCTTCTCTTCTTTTTTTTTTTTTTTTTTTTTTTTTTAAACAAGGCCTTGCTCTGTGGACCAGGCTGGAGTGCAGTGCACAGTCACAGATCACTGCAGCCTTGAACTTCTGGGCTCAAGTGATGCTTCTGCCTTAGTCACTTGAGTAGCTGAGACTACCAGGGCCTCGCCGCCATGTCTGGCTAATCTTTAAATTTTCTTTTTATGGAGATGAGGGCTGATTATTTGGCCCAGACTGGTCTTGAGCTCCTGAGCTCAAACGATACTCCCATCTTGGCCTCCCAAAGTGCTAGGATTATAGGCAAAAGCCACCACATACAACCAAGAAGTACATTTTAATAAATACATTTGCATATCATATTTGTAGATGTGTAGATTTAACAAAAAGTAAAATTGGATTATTTTATAACTGCCACTATAAAGATCAGTTTTCAAAAATCCAATATGATCAATTGAAGATAATTTAATTAATTCAAGAAGTAGGCTGGGCATGGTGACTCACACCTGTAATCCCACCATTCTGGGAGGCTGAGGCAGGCAGATCATTTCAGCTCAGGAGTTTGAGACTAGCCTGGGCAACATGGCGAAACTCCATGTCTGCAATAAATAGAAGAATTTGCCAGGCATGGTGGTGTGCACCTGTAGTCCCAGCTACTTGGAAGGCTGAGGTGAGATAATTGCTTGGGCCCTGAAGGTAGACACTGCAGTGAGCCAAGATCTGCACTCCATGCTGGGTGACAGAGCAAGACTCTGTTAAAAAAAAAAAAAAAAAAAAAAAAGAAGAAAGAAACTACTTTTAGTGCTCAGTTTTCCAAAACCTATTACCAAGGTTATTCAATCTCATAAGTTTTAAATTTTTTATTTTGATTATATTTATCTCTAAGAGAAGGTCATCTAAAATTGTTGGCAGGTTCATAAAGTTAAGTAATATTACATGTGTTATGTTGTATATTTATGTGTTTGTGTTGGTGTGGTATTACAAGGCTTAAATTCAAGATTTAAAAAAGCTCAAAGTACCACACAATAAGAAAAAAGAAAATTCATACTTGTAGTAAAAGAGAAGTAAGTTTATTGAGACATGGAAGAAAAATGTTTTCATAAAAGAAGCAATTGAAGAGAAACAGTAATCTTTAAGAATCTTGTGACATAGTCTATAAATCTTTGTACTTCTTTTTTCTTCTATATTATACAAAACTTTCACTAAAAGTGCAAAAAATATCTAGTGTTATGTGAACTCTAAGGAAGAGCTGGGATTTGACAGTTTAGATATTTGTAGATTGTTTTCAGAGTTTTTAACTTATAAGTTCATTTCAAATTGCATACATTACTGTTAGAGAAAAAATATGTAGAAAACTATTTTTACCTGCTGCCTGTTGTGCTTTGCAAGTCATCACGTTTATCACAGATAGTACCCTCCGACTTACGAATTGCATTCAGTTAAATATACGTACTAGTCAGTGTTCTTGAGAAAAACAGAACCAATAGGAGATTTGTTATGAGGAATTAGCTCAGGCACCTATGGAGGCTGAAATATGTCATGATCTGCCATCTGCAAATGGGAAGCACAGAAAAGCTGATGATTTACTTCTAATCCAAGCTGAAAGCCTAAGAATCTGGGGAACCAGTGGTCCAAGTCCAAAGGTCTGAAAACCAGTAGTACTGATGGACTTTCCAACACGAGACAAGATCATAAATTTTCTTTCTCCACCATTTTCTCCTATTCAGGCCTACAACAAGTTGAATAATGCCCACTAACATTGGTGAGGGAAGGTCTTCCTTACTCAGTTTACTTATTCAAATGTTAATCTCTTCTGGGAACACTCTCACAAACACAGCAAGAAATAATGATTTACCAACTACCTAGGCATCCCTTAGCCCAGTCAAGTTAACACAAATTAGCCATCACACACGTAGGTTAACGTATAATTATTTATTAGATAGTTTTCTGTAACTAATTTTTTCAATAACTAGGTTCACATAGAATAAGCAACAGCCTATATATGCCTGTGATTATAGATTAATAGCAGATTCTCTAGGGAGTAGAAAATAGATCAGGGCACAAAGAAAGAAGATTTCCACACTTATTTTTATACTTTTATACTCTGGGAGACTAGAATATAGCATCCACAATTAGGCTTTTTTGGCATTGGATTGTTTTAATTGAAGGCAATTAAGAAGAAGCAGATGCAGAAAAGTTTTCGGCCCTCTCTTTATTTTTCTAAAAGCAAACCATAAATTTACAAAGATAAAAGCCATCTTGCCCCCTTTTCTGCCAGGAAGAATAAAGATAAACTGCAGAAGATAACTTTAGACCATTATCTGCCTGAAGATGGCACCTGAGGCATCTATATTAATAAGGTTTACTAACTATCCTTTATCTGCCATTTATTAACTTTCCCACAAACAACAACCCCTAGAGACTCATTTCTCTAAATATTTATTATTTTTGTTGAAGATATATGTAAGCTAGAATTTGAAGACATCTCTCGGAGAACCACTCATTTCCTAAATATCCACCATATTTATATTAAACACACATGCTAATAGATTTCTGTTTGTTTTTTCTCTTGTTAATCTGTCTTTTGCTACAGGGATCCATTCCAACTAATAACCAGTGAGGGCTGAAGAAAAAAAAAAATCAATCCTCCCCTACAATTCTGTACTGGTTTACTTACTACTTTACTTACTACTTTTATTTTGAATGATTTTAAACTTATAATGAATATCTCTTATCTGCCTTTTAGAACTAACTCATAATTTTAAGAAATAATGGATCTTCAGAAATAATTTAGAAAAATCATTGAGCCTTTGAGCCTCTTTTTTGTCTACTCTTTTATAGTTTACTTACTACTTCTAGATCTAATATTTAATTGGATTCTTACATCTAATGTAAAAATGAGAAACAATGTCTATTAAAAAGCACTCTATCTGGTGCCAAAATTCTGGAATTATTTCTAGGTTTACCTTTTTCCTATAGGAAAGGCCTTAAGTAAAAGCATTTAAGCTCTGTAAGTTTAGGTTTCAAACTGAAGGATAGATAATAATGGGACCTAATTCACAGTATGTCATTCAAAGGAGTTCATGTATGTTAAAGCAATTTGTTAACTGTTTTCAAACATTAGACAATAGATACCATATTTATTACCTAAATTCACCTAGTTAAATGTGGAACAACTAGTGATAAGATTCCAGGAACTTGACTCCTTGTCCAGTGTCCATTCCCTCCCCACCTATGGTTGTAAAATAAGGTATGCCATCTTTCAAATATGATATAAAATATAAATCAGGTTACCCTTCTGAATAAATATATAATCATTATTCATAAAGATGATACTAAAAGCAGTCGTTGTAGTATTGGTAAATCATATACAAAGTTAAAGAGATGCTATTTTTGGCAAGGCATAATGGTTCATGCCTATAATCCCACCACTTTGGGAGTCCAAGGCAGGAAGATGACTTGAGACCAGGAGATCAAGACTAGCCTGTGTAACATAGGGAGACCCTGTCTCAATCAAAAATTTAAAAAAAAAAACTAGCTGGGCATGGTGACACACAGGTGTCATCCCAGCTACTTGGGAGACTGAGGTGGGAGGATCACTTGAGCCTAAGAGTCTGGAGTACAGTGGTGCTATCATGGCTCACTTCAACCTCCAGCCTGCACAACAGAGTGAGACCTTGTCTCAAAACTTAATTAATTAATTAATTTGTAAAAGGAGATGCTGTTTTACACTTTAACATTTAACTGGCCTCAACCAAAATTTAGTCAATAGACATTTTTTGGGAACACACATCTATTATAAGAAACACTTCTGATTATCAATTTGGGGCATAATTTTGAGTGTGTTTGTGTGTGTGTGTCTGTCTGTCTGCCTGTCTCAGGTTACCAAGGTTTGAGAAATGTAGCTTAAGAGAAACAAGGCAAATAACAAACTTTGGCAAAGTCTAGTTTTTTACAGAAATAAATACCTATGGGCTAGTTTCTATTTTTGTTATTTATTTGTACAAATTGTTGATGTATTCTCAATCTTATTCTTTGGTAAAACAGTATAAACATTTTCCTATGTTTGTCTCTTTAAAAAAAAATGCCAACCTTTACTAATATTATATTTTGAGAGATTTGATATTGTGATTAATTTCATATATTTCTGAAGATCAAACGTCTGCTTTCAAATAACATTTCTAATGTTTCTTAACTTTTGACTAGATGACGTACTTAATTGATCTAATTGTTTCCTTTTACTTAAAGTCAAAGAACCTATAGCCATTGTACATTGATCATATGACCAAGCACAATTTACTTAAACTCTCTATGCCTGTTTTCTCTTATCTGGCACTAACAGAAAAAACAGTACTTACTTTCTGTGGTTGTCAGGAACATTAAATACATTAATAACAAATCAAGAATTTAGAATATGCCCTAGAATAATAAGTAATTCATAAGTAATAAATAGCTGTATTATAACTGTATAATAATTAATTTATTATTGTTTATTACATTATTTTTGTTGTTATTATTGCTACTATGCTTTGTATTTCCATACTTTCTTATTATTTCTACTCTGATTGGTCATATTTAGTCTGTTTTACTCCTTCTCATCCCTTCCGTCTTGGGAACTTTATTTGGTGAAGAAGGATACCATTGTATTTTTCTCTTTGAATTGCTTCTTTCTGACTCCCTGAATGTGTTGTGAGGTCCACAAACACTGTTCTCCATTACTCTTAAACATCTACACCCACACTAGGAGGGCTGCCCACTTTCTTAAGAATGTCAGCTTTAGAATTTAGCATTACCAATGAGTTTCTTCACAGAATTGGGAAAAACTGCTTTAAAGTTCATATGGAACCAAAAAAGAGCTCACATTGCCAAGACAATAATAAGTCAAAAGAACAAAGCTGGAGGCATCACGCTACCTGACTTCAAACTATAGTACAAGGCTACAGTAACCAAAACAGCATGGTACTGGTACCAAAACAGAGATATAGACCAATGGAACAGAACAGAGTCCTCAGAAATAATACCACACATCTACAGCCATCTGATCTTTGATAAACCTGAGAAAAAGAAGAAATGAGGAAAGGATTCCCTATTTAATAAATGGTGCTGGGATAATTGGCTAGCCATAAGTAGAAAGCTGAAACTGGATCCTTTCCTTACTCCTTATACGAAAATTAATTCAAGATGGATTAGAAACTTAAATGTTAGACCTAATACCATAAAAACCCTAGAAGAAAACCTAGGTAGTACCATTCAGGACATAGGCACGGGCAAGGACTTCATGTCCAAAACACCAAAAGCAACGTCAACAAAAGCCAAAATTGACAAATGGGATCTAATTAAACTAAAGAGCTTCTGCACAGCAAAAGAAACTACCATCAGAGTGAACAGGCAACCTACAGAATGGGAGAAAATTTTTGCAATCTACTCATCTGACAAAGGGCTAATATCCAGAACCTACAAAGAACTCAAACACATTTACAAGAAAAAAACAAACAACCCCATCAAAAAGTGGGCAAAGGATATGAATAGACATTTCTCAAAAGAGGACATCCATACAGCCAACAGACACATGAAAAAGTGCTCATCATCACTGGCCATCAGAGAAATGCAAATCAAAACCACAATGAGATACCATCTCACACCAGTTAGAATGGCAATCATTAAAAAGTCAGGAAACAACAGGTGCTGGAGGGGATGTGGAGAAATAGGAACACTTTTATACTGTTGGTAGGATTGTAAACTAGTTCAACCATTATGGAAAACAGTATGGCGATTCCTCAAGGATCTAGAACTAGAAGTACCATATGACCCAGCCATCCCATTACTGAGTATATACCCAAAGGATTATAAATCATGCTGCTATAAAGACACATGCACACGTATGTTTATTGCGGCACTATTCACAATAGCAAAGACTTGGAATCAACCCAAATGTCCATCAGTGACAGACTGGATTAAGAAAATGTGGCACATATACACCATGGAATACTATGCAGCCATAAAAAAGGATGAGTTTGCGTCCTTTGTAGGGACATGGATGCAGCTGGAAACCATCATTCTCAGCAAACTATCACAAGAACAGAAAACCAAACACCGCATGTTCTCACTCATAGGTGGGAACTGAACAATGAGATCACTTGGACTCGGGAAGGGGAACATCACACACCAGGGCCTATCATGGGGAGGGGGGAGGGAGAGGGATTGCACTGGGAGTTATACCTGATGTAAATGACGAGTTGATGGGTGCTGACGAGTTGATGGGTGCAGCACGCCAACATGGCACAAGGATACATATGTAACAAACCTGCACGTTATGCACATGTACCCTAGAACTTAAAGTATAATAAAAAAATTAAATTAAATTAAAAAAAAAAAAAAAGAATTTAGCATAGGTAAATGCCCGTGAGGGAGTCTCTTCTTTCATTCTATCTGGGAGAACTGGGTATCAGTGAAGGGTAACGGATCCAACAACTGAGAATGCAAATTTGTAATTACCTTGCGGATTTACTGCATCCTTTTCTGCTTTTGTAAGTGTTCATTTGACACAGGCATTTCTTCAGTTCTGCCTTTACCTTCACCTGGCTTTTATCTGCAGTGTATTTACTGCACTCCGGTTTATTCCACTGTCATTATAATCTTTCCACTTGCTATCTATTCCCATAATTTCTGGTTGATAGAGGTATTTATTTTTTTCTCGTTATATGTATTTTTTTTTTGTTTCTATTTGAGGGATTTTTAATAAATTTCATAGATCCAAAACCTCTTACTTTATTTTGCCTTTATTATCTTTATTTACTCTGTAGTGTACTATGTTTACTTTTTAATTCGTAGCAATACTTAAATGTTATAATAACCCTTTGGGCTACTGAATCAACTATTTAATAATGTATTATGAAATTAATTACCTTATATGTCTTGGCGACCATATCCACTGTCTCCATAATTTAAAAGAGCAATGAGAAAAACCAACCTGGAGAAAGATGTGGAAAACCAAATATCATTTAAAACAATTTCTTTATAAAAATAACACTATTAAATAATAACATGTTGACAGATGATATAGGATTAAATTATGGTTTTGAATAAAATTATTTAGAAGTTCCTGACTTTTGCTATACTTTGCTTTCTTGTCATTTTCAATATGGATGGTACTGCGTTTCTCTATTTAAGTGTCAAAACCCTAATGGCATGCATCTGTCAGCTTTGCCTTTAACTGATACCAGTTGTTTCCTTCAATGACATCTGTAGCATTTTAACAAATGTTTTCACAGTCACAATTTCATCTCTTTTAAGTATGTTAGTGACTGTGGCATATGGCATTTTTCATTTCTTAGCTTTTAAAGGGGTCAAAAATACAGTATGTTTTATGAAAAGAGCTTTCGAAAATGTTGCATTGCTCGGGCTCTTTATTTTTTCATACACCTCCTCTAAATAGCTGTGCTTCACACATTCAGACTACAGTAAACAATAATAAACAAAAATTCTGCTTTAATAAGTTTAAATAAAAAGCACTGTTGTTTTTCTCTGTAATCTTCTTTTTAAAACATGCCTTGCGTTTGGTAAATACACTATAAAATTCGGAAAGACCAAGATAGTGAAATTTCTATAAACAAATTTTACATATAGCAAGTTGATTATTACTGAGATAACTTTTCTGCAGGTTCTGCTTGTATTTTCATGCAATAAAGAAAAGAAAAAATACATTGCCACAGTTCAATCTGAGGCAACGTTCAACCAAAAATTATATGCTTATCTACTATAAAATGATTTAATGATAAGGTAATTACTACTAATATTATTATTGATATATGTTTATTTTTAGAATTTATTAGCTTTTTAATTAACATTTTATCTGATATAATATTCTAACAAGTTTACAAAGTGTTCCCAAAAGATAGTTTATTCTCTAATATTTATATTTAAGTGTACATTCTATAAAAAAACAATACCATGCCACTGTAGTATATATTTTAGGTTTAAACTAAAACTCCTGTGCTCTATTGTCAAATCTTAAGTCATATTTTAGACAAGTTTAACTCAAATATGTATTTATTTTTTCAAGGCATAATATTTCTTTTGGATTTGGGTTAAGAAGGATAAATTAGCAGATATTCAATGGTGCTGCTAGTGAGATTCTCAGTAAATTGAATTTATTGACTGGCAGTCTAATTCATTTTTTCCATGACAGTGTAAGCTCCTTGAAGGCACATAATGATAATCTGCTTGTTAGTGCATCTCTAGTAGCCAAAATCATGCCTAACACATATTTGGCACTCAAATTTTTGCTGAATGTAAAATTAATCACTAAACATCCTATTGAAATGCTTAAATTGAGCATGCAAACTTGAAACTGTAAATAGTTTAGGGTAGCTTGTACTTAATGTAGAGGAAACAAAGAAAATGATTACAATGATATCTATTTCTCAGCACTTTCCACCAAATACTACTGCTTTGCTCCCAGATAGATATATTGATGGGTCAGATGTATATTGCTCAAGATAAATAAGGCATATACAGTGTTAAAGGCTCCTTCTGGATAATAACCCAGCTGTTTGAGATCCACCTTGTCTGACTACCAGAAACACAGAGAAACAGAGGTATAGTTCAAATACCTTCTGGATAGGATGGATACAACCACCACAGCATCAGTACACTCCTGACTGTCATTTATCTTATTTTTAATCATTTTCTCTCATAATCATCTGTTATTGCTCCCATGCTGTTCATGTGAAGCAAGACTCCTCATGATTTAGAGATCCGTCGACTCCAAAGCCATTGCATCAGAAACCAGGTACTCATTGCCACATTCAGTAAGTATTTATGTAGTGTTCAGAACTGTACTAAACACTCACTATATTTTAGATGTAGAAATATGAAGCCAAATAAGTTTATCAAATTACTTTCTTCAGGTAGCTTCAACTATATAAATGGGATTGAAAAATAATAAAAAATAAAGTAAGTAAAATAAAAACAATTATTATGTTAAAATCTAATTTAAGAAAATAAAATGTTGAAGGGAGATACACACACAGCAGGGGTAGGTTTCCATTTTTAAGTCAATTCTCATTGATTTATTTTTATTTTAAGAACTTTTTGGAGGAAAAGTTTATACTTGTAAATATTTTCTTTACTTATAAAATTTAGAAAGACAAAAGTGCGGATATTTTCATATCCAAATCATGCTAATTAACAAAATGTTACCTCTGGGCCAGGCACAATGGCGCATGCCTGTAATCCCAGCACTTTGGGAGACCGAAGCAGAAGGATCACTTAAGCCCAGGAGTTCAAGACCAGACTGGGAAACATAGTGAGACTTTTTTTTCTATTAAAATAAAAAAGTTATCTCTGAATCATGTTATATTACAAAAGTGAAATTCATTTAATATCCAAACCAAATATGGTTAGCTATTATTTTACAGGAGAAAGAAATCATAACTACATTGTGAGGAAACTTTTCAACATGTAGTCTTATATATGCATTAACTTTTTGACAAATTTCTTACAAATGTATTCAGTATAAAATATATCTGCTCTAATAGTATTTCTAATTTCCACGTTTAAGCTAATATGATTGGCAATTCCATAAAATCAGGCCTTTCTATTGACTTACCTTAAACTAAGAAATGGTTCATTATCTATCTATTATCTATCTATCTATCTGTCTATCATCTATCTATCTCTATGATCTATCTAACATTTCTTGAGATTCAGAGAATATTTTTGATCAAAAGAGCAGGGAAACCAGCCATTACGGAATTTGAGATGCTCAAGTACATGCTGAATTATCTATATTCAAGGCAAAAATATAGAAAATATTCCTCATAGATAATATTTTAAATAAGAATAGTGATCACACATTTTTAAAATATACTAATTAAAGTTAGCAAAGAAATAAATAGTCAAAGATAAATGTAAGAAAGATAAGAAGAACAGGACCAGTGGTAAGAGAATAAAATTGTTGAATTTTTAGCAGTGATTTAATTATCAATTTGAACTTTTTCAGTTTAGAAAATATTATTCTATGGTATTGTAGAGTAGAAATTTCTGTCTCAATATCAAATTCCTTCTAAGATATACACTTATTTTGTATCTTCATTTCAGACTTATTTGGTTTCAACATACTAGATATATTCTCTCTCTCTCCCCTTCTGACTCAATCTCCCTCAGGATTTATGAAAATATTATGCCACTCATTGTGCTAATAAAAAGCTCTTTAGTAAAGTCCACATTTTACAGATAAAAACAGATAAAAACATTTTTCAAAGTGAGATATGTATTGAAATTTTTCTGCCCTGCAATATTGCACCAATCATTAGTTTATTGCACAGAAAGTAAAATGAAGGGTTGGTGGTGAAAATTAGGAGAATCAAAAAATAAAATGTAGTATTTTTCCAGAAACTAGATATATAATGGTGAATAATACGTTCTACTCTCTTATTCTTATGGACTTATGTGCTCAGTGAAAGAGACATAGAAAGTCAATTAAGCAATAAAATAATAAAAATAATTACAAATTTTGAAAGTCCTGTATCTTTTCTTAATTCTCATACTGAGCCAGCTGTGTGACTCTGTGCTTCATTTGTTGTCTTTCTTCATTACATTCATTATGTTTTAATTTAAATTCTGTTGAGTCATTCTACTTCACAAGTCTCACCTAGATGTCCCATATATTTAAGTGCTTTCTGGTTGCAAATGTGGAGAACAGTTCAGTCAAGGTGGGTGGCACTGGGATTATAAGGAACATTAAAATATGGGGATATATATGAGATCTATGAAAATAAAGAGTAATGTGAGAAAAATGCTTAGAATTTTTCCTGGAATAATAGATTTCTACATTTGTCTGTGTAGGAATCCAAAATCAAAGAATAGTTTGGAATAGATAAGACATAGCTCTTACTTTTTTTTACTTTATTATTATTATTTATTATACTTTAAGTTGTGGGGTACATGTGCAGAATGTGCAGGGTGCAGGTCTGTTACATAGGTATACACATGCCATAGTGCTTTGCTGCACCCATCAACCTGTCATCTACATTAGGTGTTTCTCCTAATGCTATCCCTCCCCTAGCCCTCCGCCCCGACAGGCCCTGGTTCGTGATGTTCCCTTCCCTGTGTCCATGTGTTCTCATTGTTCTATTCCCACTTGTCAGTGATAACATGTGGTGTTTGGTTTTCTGTTCTTGTGTTAGTGTGATGAGAAGGATGGTTTCAAGCTTCATCCATGTACCTGCAAAGGACATGAACTCATCCTTTCTTATGGCTGCATAGTATTCTATTTCCTTTCATTAATATTTCACAAGACTAAAATCTTCTCAATAAAGTAAATTGAAAGCAAATGAAATAAAACGAGGCTCAAATCTGTCTATTAAGATTTGAGTAATACACCAAAATATTGCAACATGAATTGCAAAATATTCTGACATTGTGCATTGTCCAGTTCTCAATAAAAGTTAATTGTAGGGTCATAAAGGAAAGTAAAACAATCCTGGGCACTGTATTATCTAATTAGACAGCTATACTCAGCATTATTTATCCCTGTGTGGGACTGGTTAGCCTTATAAAGCCATTAAATGTGGAGTTTTCCTTTTACTAATCCAGTAAGTTTGATACTGTTTAATGTAAGTAAAATTTCATCTTTAAACAGTAAATTTTAAAGCACTTTAAAATCAGTAAACAAAATCATAGTTTTGAAGTGAAATATGCAGTATGTATGTCATCCAATTCTAGGCATGACTGACAGTACTGAATGTAACCAACACCAATAGAAAAGCATGATTTTCCTTCCTTCCTCTGAACAATAGCCATGCTAGAAGGAAAACTTTGGTTCATGAACATGTGTATTTACATAGGATAATTTCTCTGAGTTTGTCAATAGTGTGGAAAATCCAAACTGAACTTGGTCACCATATGTTATTATAAGTTCAGTTTCTTCAATGTTCTCATTTAAAATAAGTTGAAACAGATGGATAGAATTCCTCTGTATGAATGTCAGCTGAATAATTGAGCCACGGCATTTACTTAGCAAACACATATAGAAATACTAATGAACATAGATATCATAGATATCATTTTGTATTTTCTACCTCTTTAATAATTTTTTACTGATGAAATTTGGAAAACGAATATTACAATGACTGCCATGAAAATTAAGGTTACTTGGCTCTTTATAATTAGCAATTTGAGAAGAGAGTCATCTCACACCATCTGTTTTCTTTCGTTTATAGTAGATTGTGCAAATAAGTTGGCTTGCTGATCAAGAACGATGATGAGAAACAAAAAAAGCAGTTAAGAATAAAGCTAGAATTTAGTTCTGTGTTTGTGGAATTTTAAACTGTTTGAGTAGTTAAATCTAAAACATACAGGGTGGCAAAATTAGACATTGTAATAAATAATTACAATCTAGAGAATACGCATGATGAAATATCCTCTTAAAAAGTGAAATGGCCCATGTTTTCATGTTTTGCCTTTTTTAAAAAAATCAGCATGAGACAGTGTTGATGTGAAAGACATAGACCTGTGACTCAATAAATCTAAGCTGTCCTTATTCTTGCACTGCATTTTTCTGGACCTCAGCTTGTCTTCTATGAAAGGAAGTGACTGAGCAATTTGATCTCTAAGGAATCTAGTCCTAGCAACAGAGATCCCCCAAAAAAACTTTGGGGGGTAAAATATTAGGATTTTTTTGAAATCTCAGAAGTTGGAAACTGCATATGTTATAAAAGATTATCTAGATAGACATAAAACACTCTTAAAATTGGGGAAAAAATAAAGTATATATTTAAAGATAAATATTTATCCTGTATATTATCTCTGTCAGAATGGCATTAAACTGAATATATACTTTCTAAAAAGATTGAATAATGGACTTTCAGTGACTTTGCAAATTTTATTGATATTGTAATTTGAGAATAAGACAAATCAAAGTCATATTTTTTCCTATTTTAAAAAAATTTAAACATATTAAGATATGACTATTATTGATAAAACTGATCAATTTATTTTGTTTATATAATTATATTCCTTTATTAGGTAGCAATATAAAAACAATGTCTGGGAATTTTTAGGAATCTTTTTTAAGTGTTATTTTATGATCAGCAGTAGGTAAAGATTATTTGGTATACTCTTTGTTTTTGTCTTGATCAATCTTTGAATTTTATGCCATGACAATTGTAACAATTTTCTCTCATATCATTATATTTTGGTTTGCATAGTGTTAAATAATCTGAACATATTTTTAACTTATTCCTAGAAAGACTTTGAAATATTGCAAAAGATTGTGTAAAATGATTACAGCAGAATTGAGAAAACAGACTGTCTGTGGAAAAAATAATTCTGTACTAAGGCAAAAGAACATGAATAGGAGTTTGTGAATAGGAGTTGGTAATTTTGGTCCTATGATCACTTAAATATGCATAAAAATTTTTGAAATAAATCTGAACCACTGACTCCAATATAGTACTTTATTTGATTTCATTTTTCTATTTTCCTGGCTTTATAATGGTCTCAAAAATCTATGATAATTTAAAAATGGAATACATGGTAAGAACAATTATAACTTTCATCACAAAATAGGGCATCCCCATTGCTCAGATGGTATGGTGGAAGGATTTAAAGCAGAGTCCTTCTGAGATAAAGGACTTTCAACCATCCACAAAAGCCAACAATTCAAAGTGAAAAACTTCTTATCTTCTTTTGTATATGTATACATAAGAATACATAAAGCATAATTACACTTATGTCTGAACATCCTGGTTTCCAACATTTGGAGTTGATTATCTCTGGTCTTGTAATTTATTCTTATTTTAACAGTTGATTTTACTTAGCTCGAGATGTCTTTTATAATCATGTTTGGATACTGAGCATATAAAAAGATTTTAACCTACTTATATGTGACAACTTCTGTATTCAAATGAGAGCTTCACTCTGGTTTTGTTCTCAGTAATATGAATGTTGGTGAGCTTCCTTAATATCCAATACAGAAAAATTTTCTTTGGATTACTAAGTCACTTAGTCATGTAAACTTGGCTTAATTTTGATCTTTATCTGATTTATTTCAATTTATCCTTACATCTATCTCTTAATTTCATTACCCATAACATTGAACAACTCTTCTCACATGCCACTAGTTATAACTGACTTGAAATACTATATATAATTTATCAAGTTAACAAGCAAAAAGCACACAAAAAACTAACAGCGCTTGAATTATATTAGGTCTCTACAGTTCTGTCATTTGTTCACATTAATATATTTATAAAGCCTAACAAAATGTTGAAAGTATATAGGACTTTAAACAATTTGAATATGGAAGTATTTATAAGAAGATTTAAAAGTGGTGAAAATGAAATACAGTTTCATGTAGAATAAGTGCAATGTAAAGTTTTGTGAAACTCATTAAGATACTAAGAAATCATTTTTACTTTGAGTGATTGCTTTGAAATAAACTATATATATTTTTACATATAAATTTATATATATATATTTAATTACATGGATTTTTGTTCCTATTGCCAGTCGAAAAACCAGGTGCCTTTATGGAGTGAATTGTCACTTGGCTGGTGAATTTATAGATCAATAAACATTTGTAAATCTACCACTTTCTATAGATGCATCCAAATAGCTACATACCAAGTGTAAATTAACTAATGCCATTTTTGGCAATATAATTATTGTAGATATTTAGTGGTTTAATAATAATAAGAGCAATCTAACCTCATGGAAACAATTTCTCCTTCAGAACAAAAGTTTATTCAACCATTCAATCTGGTGAGTGCCTATTATACAATAACAATGGATTCTCTTTGTTTAAATAAGCTTTGTGGTGATTGTATTATTATTTATACGTATCTGTCTATCAATGACATTAACACTTTCAATCAAAAAAGAAAAATGTAAAAATCTACATTTTTAATATTCTGCTTGTGTTTTTTTTTTTTTTACTTAAGCTCTGGGATGCATGTGCTGAACGTGCTGGTTTGTTACATAGGCAGACATGTTGCATGGTGGCTTGCTACACGTATCAACCCATTATCTAGGTTTTAAGCTTCACATTCATTAGGTATTTGTCCTAATGCTTTCTCTCCTCTTTCTCGCCAGCCCCTGACAGGCCACTGTGTGTGATGTTCCTCTCTCTTTGTCCATGTGTTCTCATTGTTCAGCTCTCACTTGTGTGTCAGAACATGCAGTGTTTGGTTTTCTGTTCCTATGTTAGTTTGCTGAGGATGATGGCTTCCAGTTCATCCATGTCTCTGTAAAGGACAAGAACTCATTCTTTTTTATGTCTACATAGTATTCCATTGTGTATATGTGCCATATTTTCTTTATCCAATCTATCGTTGATGGGAATTTGGGTCAGTTCCAAGTCTTTGCTATTGTAAATAGTGCTGCAATAAACATATATGTGCATGTGTCTTTATAGTAGAATAATTTATAATCCTTTGGGTATATACTAAGTACTAGGATTGCTGGTTCAAATGGCATTTCTAATTCTAGACTCTTGAGGAATCTCCACACTGTCTTCTACAATGGTTGAACTAATTTATACTTCCACCAAAAGTGTAAAAGCATTCCTATTTCTTCACATCCTCAGGAGCATCTGTTGTTTCCAGGCTTTTTAATGATTGCCATTCTAACTGGCATGAGATGGTATCTCATTGTAGTTTTGATTTCCACTTCTCTAATGACCAATGATGATGAGCTTTTCTTTCATATGTTTGTTGGCCACATAAATGTCTTCTTTTGAGAAGTGTCTGTTCATAACCTTCATTCCTTTTTGATGAGGTTTTTTTTTTCTCGTAAATTTACTTAAGTTCCTTGTAGATTCTGAATATTAAACCTCTGTCAGATGGATAAATTGCAAAAATTTGCTCCCATTCTATAGGTTTCCTGTTCACTCTGATGATATTTGCTTTTGTAGAGCAGAAGCTCTTTAGTTTAATTAGATCTCATTTGTCTATTTTGGCTTTTGTTACAATTGCTTTTGTTGTTTTAGTAATGAGTACTGATGAAGCATATCTCAAAACAGTAAGAGCTATTTATGACAAACCCATAGCCAATATCATACTGAATGGGCAAAAACTGGAAGCATTCCCTTTGAAAACTGGCACTAGACAATGATGCCCTCTCTTGCCTCTCCTATTCAACATAGTATTTCAAGTTCTGACGAGAGCAGTCAGGAATGAGAAGGGAATAAAGATATTCAAATAGGAAGAGAGAAAGTCAAATTGTCTTTGTTTGCAGATGATATGACTGTATATTTAGAAAACCCCACCATCTAAGCCCAATAACTCCTTAAGCTGATAAACAACTTCAGCAGTCTCAGGATACAAAATCAATATGCAAAAATCACAGGCATTCCTATATACCA
Source organism: Papio anubis (assembly GCF_008728515.1). Classification (NCBI taxonomy): domain Eukaryota; kingdom Metazoa; phylum Chordata; class Mammalia; order Primates; family Cercopithecidae; genus Papio; species Papio anubis. The sequence goes on from NC_044978.1 coordinate 72,666,269, forward strand.
ATAATAAACAAGCAGAGAGCCAAATCATGAGTGAAATCCCATTCACAATTGCTACAAAGAAAATAAAATACCTAGGAATACAACTTACAAGGGATGTGAAAGACCTCTTCAAGGAAAGGTATAGATCACTGCTCACGGAAATAAAAGAGGACACAAACAAATTGAAAAATGGTCCATGCTCATGGATAGGAAGAATCAATTTTGTGAAAATGGTCATACTACCCAAAGTAATTTATAGATTCAATGCTATCCCCATCAAGTTACCATTGACTTTTTTAACAGAGCTAGAAAAAATGATTTTAAATTTCATATGGAACCCCAAAAAGAGCCCGCATAGCCATGACAATGCTAAGCAAAAAGAACAAAGCTGGAGGCATCATGCTACCTGACTTCAAACTATATTACAAGGCTACAGTAAACAAAACAGCATGGTACTGCTACCAAAGCAGGTATATAGACCAATGGAACAGATCGGGGCCTCAGAAATAACACCACACATCTACAACCATCTGATCTTCAACAAACATGATAAAAAGAAGCAATGGGGAAAGGATTCCCTATTTAATAAAGTGTGCTGGGAAAACTGGCTAGCCATGTGCAGAAAACAGAAACTGGATCCCTTCCTTATACTGTATACAAAAATTAACTCAAGATGGATTAAAGACTCAAATGTAAAACCTAAATATATAAAATCACTTGACAAAAATCTGGACAATACCATTCAGAACATAGGCATGGGCAAAGACTTCTGCTTACTATTTCTACATCGTTTTTATCCTTAGTGCTTAATTTAATAAAATCACTATAAGCAATAGCAAAAGAATGTGAGACACACAGAAAATGAAACAGTGCTAAATTAGTGCTAAATACATTTCTTATTAAAGTTATTTTTAATCCAATAATATTAATGTATTTAATTCTGATCTTTTACAAATTTGGGTATTATATTGGCTACATTTGAAAAAATATTTAATAAAATGTAATAATCTTACTTAAATCACTTAGAATTGATTAAAGCATTTTTTATTAAAAGAATTGTATGTTGTTTTTAGAACTTTTTTGGATGTATTCAATTAGCAGTATATTTTGACATGTTCCCTCTCATAGTTATATTTAGCAATTTTTCAAACTGACAACTCTATGTCTGAACACATGACACTATAAATTTGGGAACTGGTAAAAAGTGTTTAAAATACAAGCACCAACTTTTTGAAAGTTATGATTAGTAATATAAAAATCTTTAACTATGCTACAATTTTAGAAGTAATTGTTGCTTTTACGCTGCTAACCACTACAAAAGTATAGAGAGTGTGTGTGTGTGTGTGTGTATTGTGTATATATATAAAGTGTATATATATATAAAATTCAAGGAACTTCTTTCACTTGAAATTCTCTCTTTTGTCCCCATAAATGACTTTCTGAGCATCACATTGGATTGACAGCCAAGAATTGGTAGTATAAAAAAGAAATTAAAAACTTAAATCTTGAAAATGGAGAGATGAACATACCAAAAATATCAGAAAATTCTGCTTCACTAAGAGCTCGAGACATATTAAGCCTTTTCCAAGGTACTTAAAGCAATAACTGATATTTCTCAAAAAGAAATATAAACAACAGGTGACAAATATAGTGATTTTAAACAGTTAAACAAAAGAAGGAGTTGAGCAAGACATACAAGAAGATTTAAGTAACAAGAAAGCAGAATTCTACCTGTCTTTAGATGGACACTCTATAGTACTAAAGTCCATAATCAATAATGAAAAAGCAATACTTGTGAATATCTATGTACAAAATAATTTGACAGTTACAATATAAACCAGAAATCATGCAGATAAAAGAGGTCTTATAAAATACACTGGTAGGGGGCGGAGCAAGATGGCCGAATAGGAACAGCTCCAGTCTCCAACTCCCAGCGCCAGCGACACAGAAGACCGGTGATTTCTGCATTTTCAACTGAGGTACTGGGTTCATCTCACTGGGGAGTGCCGGACGATCGGTGCTGGTCAGCTGCTGCAGCCCGACCAGCGAGAGCTGAAGCAGGGCGAGGCATCTCCTCACCTGGGAAGCGCAAGGGGGAAGGGAATCCCTTTTCCTAGCCAGGGGAACTGAGACACACAACACCTGGAAAATCGGGTAACTCCCACCCCAATATTGCGCTTTAAGCAAACAGGCACACCAGGAGATCATATCCTACACCTGGCCGGGAGGGTCCCACGCCCACGGAGCCTCCCTCATTGCTAGCACAGCAGTCTGTGATCTACCGGCAAGGCAGCAGCGAGGCTGGGGGAGGGGCGCCCGCCATTGCTGAGGCTTAAGTAGGTAAACAAAGCTGCTGGGAAGCTCCAACTGGGTGGAGCTCACAGCAGCTCAAGGAAACCTGCCTGTCTCTGTAGACTCCACCTCTGGGGACAGGGCACAGCTACACAACAACAACAACAACAACAACAAAGCAGCAGAAACCTCTGCAGACGCAAACGACTCTGTCTGACAGCTTTGAAGAGAGCAGTGGATCTCCCAACACGGAGGCTGAGATCTGAGAACGGACAGACTGCCTGCTCAAGTGGGTCCCTGACCCCTGAGTAGCCTAACTGGGAGACATCCCCCACTAGGGGCAGTCTGACACCCCACACCTCACAGGGTGGAGTACACCCCTGAGAGGAAGCTTCCAAAGCAAGAATCAGACAGGTACACTCGCTGTTCAGAAATACTCTATCTTCTGCAGCCTCTGCTGCTGATACCCAGGCAAACAGGGTCTGGAGTGGACCTCAAGCAATCTCCAACAGACCTACAGCTGAGGGTCCTGACTGTTAGAAGGAAAACTATCAAACAGGAAGGACACCTACACCAAAACCCCATCAGTACATCACCATCATCAAAGACCAGAGGCAGATAAAACCACAAAGATGGGGAAAAAGCAGGGCAGAAAAGCTGGAAATTCAAAAAATAAGAGTACATCTCCCCCGGCAAAGGAGCGCAGCTCATCGCCAGCAACGGATCAAAGCTGAACGGAAAATGACTTTGACGAGATGAGAGAAGAAGGCTTCAGTCCATCAAATTTCTTAGAGCTAAAGGAGGAATTACGTACCCAGCGCAAAGAAACTAAAAATCTTGAAAAAAAAGTGGAAGAATTGACGGCTAGACTAATTAATGCAGAGAAGGTCATAAACGAAATGAAAGAGATGAAAACCATGACACGAGAAATACGTGACAAATGCACAAGCTTCAGTAACCGACTCGATCAACTGGAAGAAAGAGTATCAGCGATTGAGGATCAAATGAATGAAATGAAGCGAGAAGAGAAACCAAAAGAAAAAAGAAGAAAAAGAAATGAACAAAGCCTGCAAGAAGTATGGGATTATGTAAAAAGACCAAATCTACGTCTGATTGGGGTGCCTGAAAGTGAGGGGGAAAATGGAACCAAGTTGGAAAACACTCTTCAGGATATCATCCAGGAGAACTTCCCCAACCTAGTAGGGCAGGCCAACATTCAAATCCAGGAAATACAGAGAACGCCACAAAGATACTCCTCGAGAAGAGCAACTCCAAGACACATAATTGCCAGATTCACCAAAGTTGAAATGAAGGAAAAAATCTTAAGGGCAGCCAGAGAGAAAGGTCGGGTTACCCACAAAGGGAAGCCCATCAGACTCACAGCAGATCTCTCGGCAGAAACTCTCCAAGCCAGAAGAGAGTGGGGGCCAATATTCAACATTCTTAAAGAAAAGAATTTTCAACCCAGAATTTCATATCCAGCCAAACTAAGTTTCATAAGTGAAGGAGAAATAAAATCCTTTACAGATAAGCAAATGCTTAGAGATTTTGTCACCACTAGGCCTGCCTTACAAGAGACCCTGAAGGAAGCACTAAACATGGAAAGGAACAACCGGTACCAGCCATTGCAAAAACATGCCAAAATGTAAAGACCATCGAGGCTAGGAAGAAACTGCATCAACTAACGAGCAAAATAACCAGTTAATATCATAATGGCAGGATCAAGTTCACACATAACAATCTTAACCTTAAATGTAAATGGACTAAATGCTCCAATGAAAAGACACAGACTGGCAAACTGGATAAAGAGTCAAGACCCATCAGTCTGCTGTATTCAGGAGACCCATCTCACACGCAGAGACATACATAGGCTCAAAATAAAGGGATGGAGGAAGATTTACCAAGCAAATGGAGAACAAAAAAAGCAGGGGTTGCAATCCTAGTCTCTGATAAAACAGACTTTAAACCATCAAAGATCAAAAGAGACAAAGAAGGCCATTACATAATGGTAAAGGGATCAATTCAACAGGAAGAGCTAACTATCCTAAATATATATGCACCCAATACAGGAGCACCCAGATTCATAAAGCAAGTCCTTAGAGACTTACAAAGAGACTTAGACTCCCATACAATAATAATGGGAGACTTCAACACTCCACTGTCAACATTAGACAGATCAACGAGACAGAAAGTTAACAAGGATATCCAGGAATTGAACTCATCTCTGCAGCAAGCAGACCTAATAGACATCTATAGAACTCTCCACACCAAATCAACAGAATATACATTCTTCTCAGCACCACATCGTACTTACTCCAAAATTGACCATATAATTGGAAGTAAAGCACTCCTCAGCAAATGTACAAGAACAGAAATTATAACAAACTGTCTCTCAGACCACAGTGCAATCAAACTAGAACTCAGGACTAAGAAACTCAATCAAAACCGCTCAACTACATGGAAACTGAACAACCTGCTCCTCAATGACTACTGGGTACATAACGAAATGAAGGCAGAAATAAAGATGTTCTTTGAAACCAATGAGAACAAAGATACAACATACCAGAATCTCTGGGACACATTTAAAGCAGTGTGCAGAGGGAAATTTATAGCACTAAATGCCCACAAGAGAAAGCAGGAAAGATCAAAAATTGACACTCTAACATCGCAATTAAAAGAACTAGAGAAGCAAGAGCAAACACATTCCAAAGCTAGCAGAAGGCAAGAAATAACTAAGATCAGAGCAGAACTGAAGGAGATAGAGACACAAAAGATCCTCCAAAAAATCAATGAATCCAGGAGTTGGTTTTTTGAAAAGATCAACAAAATTGACAGGCCACTAGCAAGACTAATAAAGAAGAAAAGAGAGAAGAATCAAATCGACGCAATTAAAAATGATAAAGGGGATATCACCACCGACCCCACAGAAATACAAACTACCATCAGAGAATACTATAAACACCTCTACGCAAATAAACTGGAAAATCTAGAAGAAATGGATAATTTCCTGGACACTTACACTCTTCCAAGACTAAACCAGGAAGAAGTTGAATCCCTGAATAGACCAATAGCAGGCTCTGAAATTGAGGCAACAATTAATAGCCTACCAACCAAAAAAAGTCCAGGACCAGATGGATTCACAGCTGAATTCTACCAGAGGTATAAGGAGGAGTTGGTACCATTCCTTCTGAAACTATTCCAATCAATAGAAAAAGAGGGAATCCTCCCTAACTCATTTTATGAGGCCAACATCATCCTGATACCAAAGCCTGGCAGAGATACAACAAAAAAAGAGAATTTTAGACCAATATCCCTGATGAACATCGATGCAAAAATCCTCAATAAAATACTGGCAAACCGGATTCAGCAACACATCAAAAAGCTTATCCACCATGATCAAGTGGGCTTCATCCCTGGGATGCAAGGCTGGTTCAACATTCGCAAATCAATAAACATAATCCAGCATATAAACAGAACCAAAGACAAGAACCACATGGTTATCTCAATAGATGCAGAAAAGGCTTTTGACAAAATTCAACAGCCCTTCATGCTAAAAACGCTCAATAAATTCGGTATTGATGGAACGTACCTCAAAATAATAAGAGCTATTTATGACAAACCCACAGCCAATATCATACTGAATGGGCAAAAACTGGAAAAATTCCCTTTGAAAACTGGCACAAGACAGGGATGCCCTCTCTCACCACTCCTATTCAACATAGTGTTGGAAGTTCTGGCTAGGGCAATTAGGCAAGAGAAAGAAATCAGGGGTATTCAGTTAGGAAAAGAAGAAGTCAAATTGTCCCTGTTTGCAGATGACATGATTGTATATTTAGAAAACCCCATTGTCTCAGCCCAAAATCTCCTTAAGCTGATAAGCAACTTCAGCAAAGTCTCAGGATACAAAATTAATGTGCAAAAATCACAAGCATTCTTATACACCAATAACAGACAAACACAGAGCCAAATCATGAATGAACTTCCATTCACAATTGCTTCAAAGAGAATCAAATACCTAGGAATCCAACTTACAAGGGATGTAAAGGACCTCTTCAAGGAGAACTACAAACCACTGCTCAGTGAAATAAAAGAGGACACAAACAAATGGAAGAACATACCATGCTCATGGATAGGAAGAATCAATATCATGAAAATGGCCATACTGCCCAAGGTAATTTATAGATTCAATGCCATCCCCATCAAGCTACCAATGAGTTTCTTCACAGAATTGGAAAAAACTGCTTTAAAGTTCATATGGAACCAAAAAAGAGCCCGCATCTCCAAGACAATCCTAAGTCAAAAGAACAAAGCTGGAGGCATCACGCTACCTGACTTCAAACTATACTACAAGGCTACAGTAACCAAAACAGCATGGTACTGGTACCAAAACAGAGATATAGACCAATGGAACAGAACAGAGTCCTCAGAAATAATACCACACATCTACAGCCATCTGATCTTTGATAAACCTGAGAAAAAGAAGAAATGAGGAAAGGATTCCCTATTTAATAAATGGTGCTGGGATAATTGGCTAGCCATAAGTAGAAAGCTGAAACTGGATCCTTTCCTTACTCCTTATACGAAAATTAATTCAAGATGGATTAGAGACTTAAATGTTAGACCTAATACCATAAAAATCCTAGAGGAAAACCTAGGTAGTACCATTCAGGACATAGGCATGGGCAAAGACTTCATGTCTAAAACACCAAAAGCAACGGCAGCAAAAGCTAAAATTGACAAATGGGATCTAATTAAACTAAAGAGCTTCTGCACAGCAAAAGAAACTACCATCAGAGTGAACAGGCAACCTACAGAATGGGAGAAAATTTTTGCAATCTACTCATCTGACAAAGGGCTAATATCCAGAACCTACAAAGAACTCCAACAAATTTACAAGAAAAAAACAAACAACCCCATCAAAAAGTGGGCAAAGGATATGAACAGACATTTCTCAAAAGAAGACATTCATACAGCCAACAGACACATGAAAAAATGCTCATCATCACTGGCCATCAGAGAAATGCAAATCAAAACCACAATGAGATACCATCTCACACCAGTTAGAATGGCGATCATTAAAAAGTCAGGAAACAACAGGTGCTGGAGAGGATGTGGAGAAATAGGAACACTTTTACACTGTTGGTGGGATTGTAAACTAGTTCAACCATTATGGAAAACAGTATGGCGATTCCTCAAGGATCTAGAACTAGATGTACCATATGACCCAGCCATTCCATTACTGGGTATATACCCAAAGGATTATAAATTATGCTGCTGTAAAGACACATGCACACGTATGTTTATTGCAGCACTATTCACAATAGCAAAGACTTGGAATCAACCCAAATGTCCATCAGTGACAGATTGGATTAAGAAAATGTGGCACATATACACCATGGAATACTATGCAGCCATAAAAAAGGATGAGTTTGCGTCCTTTGTAGGGACATGGATGCAGCTGGAAACCATCATTCTTAGCAAACTATCACAAGAACAGAAAACCAAACACCGCATGTTCTCACTCATAGGTGGGAACTGAACAATGAGATCACTTGGACTCAGGAAGGGGAACATCACACACCGGGGCCTATCATGGGGAGGGGGGAGGGGGGAGGGATTGCATTGGGAGTTATACCTGATGTAAATGACGAGTAGATCGGTGCAGCAGACCAACATGGCACAAGTATACATATGTAACAAACCTGCATGTTATGCACATGTACCCTATAACTTAAAGTATAATAATAATAAATAAATTAAAAAAAAATACACTGGTAATAAGAGAATGCAACATGCTACTCTCAGTTCAAGAGATGTAAAGTGAAATATACTATTTCCATACACAATAGGGCAATAGAGTATAATTATGCACATGGGCTATGGAGTCTGACACAAAGTTCCAAATTCTAATTCTGCCATATCCAGCAAGTTATTTTAGGGGCAACTTAAATCTTTAAGCCTTGCTGTCTTCATGTGTAAAAGGAGACAATACAAGAATCTGCCATATAATTTTATTATAATATAAGGAATATATGTGATAATCCAGACAAAAGATTTAACATGAATCCTATCACACAGAAATTTTTAAGGAATTATTAGCTAGTATTATTTAAATAAGAATATTGTGATGGGGTTCATGACATAGTACCCCAAATTATGACATCTTGGCCTATTTAATTTTTTAAGCACAAGAAATTTGAGAAATGGTAGGTGCTAGCAGGACTCTGTGACCTTCCCCTGAAGCAGGTCATAAGACTCCCAAATGAGAAGTGCCCTCCTTATGCCCAGAGGAAAGGAGCAACCTTATCTCTGAAAATGGAGAAATGCCAAGAAGAATCTGAAAGAATAGCTCTTGCTAAATTCCCCTTAGTTTACTACTAGTAACTAATAGATCTTTTGAGCCAATGACATTTTCCCATGACTCCCTACACTTCTTTAAACCTAAAGACACTCAGGTTTATCTGTTTCTTCACATCTTCATTTCCTTGTAAAGGTTCCCATGTAATGTAAAACTTACATTAATTAAAGTTGTACACTTTTCTCCTTCTATTTTGTCTTTTGATACAGGACACCTAGCCAAGAAGTTAGAAGGGTAGAAATAAAGTATATTTTTTTACTCTTCTACAATTGCCTTTTATTTATTTACTTCTTTTACAATGCTTTGTTTTAATTTTACAATTGACTTTAATTTAGTTATTACAGAAATTTTCTAACCCATTCAAGAAGTGAGAACATTTTCCTACAACTTAAAAATCCAGAAGCAATTGGAAAAGAATTATTTGATTTTAAAGAGATATGTCCAAAAGCTAACCCACCAACCAAATATAAAAACTATAAATAACATATAAAGACAAATATCAAACTTTGAAAAATCAGCAACTCATGTTACTTATTAACTTAAAATTTATTTTGGAGGTACATTTCTCTAAGTGGCTAATTTTAATGTTTAGTTCATACTAAAGATTACAGAAGCCTAAACATTTTTTCACTTTGTTCTCTGTCTGTTAGCATTTACCAATTCTCTCATACATGTCAATCCTTAATTTTTTGACCAATGGCAACTAATGTTAACTCAAGTTTACTTAGTAACAAATGAAAAATATGAGTTTGTTGCCCAATATTTGTCTAAATTGGGATCTGCTCACCTGAGAAAAAAATCTAGTTATTGCCACCTTGCTAAGAAATATAATAAAGAGATGAATGCAAGTGTGCAGAACCAAAATTGGAGAAAGATAATGAAGCACTGTGTGAGTTGCCATACATTCTAATACCAGTTCAGTTGTCTGTTTTCACTAACTGCATTCTAACTGAAATCAGTTGCTTAATTTATCTGTTTTTGTTATTCATAAATATTGGCCCAGGTAAATTAAATATATATATATATTTGTTATATATATGTGTGTATATATACACGCACACATATATGTACATATATATATACACGCACATTTATATATGTACATATATACACACACACACTTATATATGTACATATATATATATATATATATATGATGGGGATGGAGGCCAGGTGGCCTAGGGATGGTAAGACAGGGACAAGTAGACAGAGATGGCACAGATGGCATTCAGGGTGGGATATTGCAATAAATGGCCCATGCCTGGTTGAAGCCCCTGGGAGGGGGCAGTTCCTGAGCACTCCTGGGTTGCAACAAGAGCCTCACCAAGTCCGTCACACTGGTCAGACAGCCCCCAACCACTTCCCAGTCTGGGGACCCAGGAAGCTCCAAGAAGTTGTTAATCAAGAACTTCTGAAACAAAACTAAATTGCCTGGTAACCACACCCAGGACAAGAGGACAAGAGGCAGAAGTTTTGTGATGTAGTGAAATACATATAGGTATACCTCAATAAGATAAAACTAGAGGAGCTCCACCAAGCTACAATGTTTTTTTTTTTTTTTTTTTCCCTCACAGACTACCACTCTACCAGCAGCTGCACCAAGCCTGTGAAGATCATGAACAAATCCTTACCTCTGGAGAACACTCAATAGATAGTGATTGATTGATTGATTGATTGATTAGATGGAGTTTCGCTCTTGTTGTCCAGGCTGGAGTGCAATGGTGCGATCTCAGCTCACCGCAACCTCTGTCTCCTGGGTTCAAGTAACTCTCCTGCCTCAGCCTCCCAAGTAGCTGGGATTATAGGCAATGGCCAGCACGCCTGGCTAATTTGGTAATTTTAGAAAAGATGGGGTTTCTCCATGTTGGTCAGGCTGGTCTTGAACTCCTGACTTCTGGTGATCCCCCTTACCTTGGCCTCCCAAAGTGCTGGGATTACAAGTGTGAGCTTGTTTTATTGTTAAAGAAGGTTAATACATGTTGGCAAGATCACTGCAGACAAATGATCATGATTAGAAGCATTTTCTTGTTTTTTAATCATACTTGTATACATCAGAGCTCCAGCCTTCCTCCTGTCTGGGAGATGAGATGAAAATATTTAGAAACTATATTATTAGTGATGAAATGGATTGGAGTAAAATCATTGATATCATTCTTTCATTGATTGAATGAGGGAAAGATCGTGAAGCCATAGACAGAAGCTTATTATAAATTTACATATATGTTCTCTCATCTTCAATTATATAAAGATTAATTTAAATTGAAATGTTTAGAAGAGACTCATTGTTTACGCGCTACAGAAGGCCAAAGGTGAATTCAAGAAAGAGATGGTCCAGAATATCTTAACCACATAAGGAGACATTTGGAAGAATAAGGAGATACAGTAATTACATATTTAGAAGACAGAACATAGAAATCACTGATTGCTTTTGTGGAGAAACAGCTATTAGGAGAACATTTTACAGCAATTCTGCAGAAAAGGCCTGACTACTTACTTGATGAGATCAAAGTGCTCAATCTCACACAGATAAATCAACTGTTCAGTCGGGTGAAAAGCAGGCAGAAGTTGCTGCTGTAGCCTTGGAGTGAATACATCAAGACTTTGAGGACAACAATTGTTATAAATCCTGAGAAATACAAATATGTGGTACAAGACCTGCTGACCCGCTGGACTTCAAGGACAAAGGGGGCCACAGGACAAAGGTTTGCAAGAAGAATGAGAGATTTTTCAACCTGATGGGGTACTTCCAGATGTTCTTCAACAGAGACCAACAAGAGACCAAAAAAGCCTGCAGACCTCATCACAAAGTATGTTGATTCAAAGTTAGAAGTGAGCTAAAAAGAAACAGTGAACAAAGAGCTAGAAAGGATCCTGGACAAGATTATGATAATATTTAGGTTCCTTCACAATAAAAATGTATGCATTAGTCTGTTCTTGCATGGCTATAAAGAACTAATAGTATTAAATACACTATTTTATTTTTTAAAAAAGATTTAATTCATTCACAGTGCCACAGGCTGTATAGGAAGTGTGGCTGGCGAGGCCTCAAGAAACTTTTGATCATGGCAGAAGGCAAAGGAAAAGCAAGCACATCTTACATGACTCGAGCAGGAGGAAGATAGTGAAGGAGGAGGTGCTACACATTTTTAAAAAAACAGATCTGATGAGAATTCTGTCACAAGACAGCACTAAGGGGATGGTGCTAAACCATAAAAATCACCCCCATGGTCCAATCACCTCCCATCAGGCTCCACCTCCAACAATGGGGATTATAATCCAACATGAGATATGAGTGGGAACACAGAGAAAACCATATTATTCCTCCCTTGGCCCCTCCCCAATCTCATGTTTCTCTCACATTTCAAAACACAATTTTGCCTTCCCAACAGTCCCCCAATGTCCTAACTCATTTTAGCATGAATTCAAAAGTCTAAGTCCAAAGTCTCATCTGAGACTAGACAAGTCTTTTCCAACTATAAGCCTGTAAAATTAAAAACAAGTTGCTAGTTACTTCCAAAATACAATGGGGTCACAGGCATTGCGCAAACACTCCCAATCCAAAAGGGAGAAATTGGGCAAAACAAAGGGGCTCCAGGATCCACGAAAGTCTGAAACCCAGCAGGGCAGTCATTACATCTTAAAGCTCCAAAATAATCACCTTGAACTACATGTCTCACATCCTGGCAACATAAATGCAAGGACTGGGCTCACAAGGCCTTGGGAAGCTCTGGCCCTCTGGCTCTGCAGGGTAAACCCCCCACAGCTGCTTTCACAGACTGCTGTTGAGTGCCTGCAGCTTTATCAGGTGCATGATGCAAGCTGTTGGTAGATCTGGGGTCTTGAGGATTGTGACTCTCTCCTCACAGCTCCAATAGGCAGTGCCCCAGTGGGGACCCTTTGTGGGGGCTCCAACTCCACATTTCCCCTCCACACTTCTTTAGTAGAGGTAATCCATGAGGGCTGTGTACCCCTGTATCATACTTCTACCTGAACATCTAGGTGTTTCTTTATATCCTCTGAAATCTTAGGATCTGAAATCCCAAGACTCAACCGTTTCCCTCTGTGCATTTCCAGGCTTAACACCACATGGAAGTCACCAAGGCTTAAGGCTTGGACCTTCTGGAGCAGCAACCTGAGATGTATCTGGAACTTTTTTATCTATGGCTGGAGCATCTGGGACACAACGAACAGTGCTCTGAGATTGCACAGGGTAAAAGGTCCCTGGAGGAAACCATTTTTTCCTCCTAGGACTCCATGCCTGTGATGGGAAGGGTTGCCATGAAGGTCTCTGAAAGGCCTTCCAGGTGTTTTCCTCATTGTCTTGGCTATTAACATGCAGCTTCTCTTTACTTAAGCAAATTTCCATAGTTGGCTTGAATTCCTCCCCTAAAAATGGGGTTTTTCTTTTCTCTCACATGATCAGTCTTCAGATTTTCCAAACTTGTATGCTCTGCTTCCCTTTTCAATATAATTTCCAGTTTCAGATCATCTCTTAGCTCATACATATGAACATATGCTGCTAGAAGCAACCAGGTTAAATCTTGAATGCTTTGCTGCTCAGAAATTTCTTCCACCAGATACCTAAATTTTCTCTCTCAAGTTCAAAGTTCCACAGATCCCTAGAAGAGGGGCACAATGCTGCTGGGGTCTGTGCTAAAGCATAGCGAGAGTGACTTTTACTTCATTTTCCAGTGAGTTCCTCATGTCCTTCAGGGATCACCTCAGCCTGAACTTCCCTGTCCATATTACTATCAGTAATTTGGTCACAACTATTCAACAAGTCTCTAGAAAGTTCCAAATTCTGCTCATCTTCTGGTCTTCTATCTGAGCCCTCCAAACTCTTCCAACCTCTTCCCATTACCCAATTCCAAAGCTGCTTTGACGTTTTCAGATATCATTATAGCAATACTCCTGGTAGCAATTTTCTTTATTACAGAGCCAAACCATATCAATGTATTCGAAACATTCTATAAAAAAAAAATTTGGCAAGAAGATTTTTTTGTTGGAATAATTGCCTCAGTTGATGCTAAAAAAGCTGTGTTGTCAAAGTTCACACATGAGTGCAATGTGGCCTTTAGCAGCAAACTGAAAGACATGTTCAAAAACATGAAGCTTTCAAAGTACATCATGGTTAATTTGAGGCAGCATGTAAAAAAATAAAAGTGAACCAGTCCCTATTTAACTCACAGTAAATATTCTTAGTGTGGAATACTGCTCAGCACCCATGCCCAGGGAAGTACACTTAACTCAAGAAATAATTAAGATTCAAGAAGTATTACCACTAAGATATTTTATCTTGGAAAGCACAGTGGTCAAAAATGTGAATGACAAACTACAGTGGGGCATGCTGTTTTAAAAGCAGTGTTTAAGGAAAGGAAGAAGGTGTTACAGGCATTCCTCTTCAAGATGTTCGTGTGTCTCATGCCCAATGGGGGAGACAGATTTAGCTTTGGGTAAAGAACTATGGCTACTAGGAGAGAAGATAGTGAATTCCAGAACTTAATGGTCCCTGTCTTAGGAAGAAGGACATGTTCTGATTAAAAGTCCTAAAGAAGGTGGCCATTTTCGTTGCTGGTGTTAAGTTGTGGCGGTTGCTGGTCAGTAACAGCCAAGATGCTGCGGAATCTGCTGGCTGTCCATCAGATTGGACAGAGAACCATAAGCACTACTTCCCACAGGCATTTTAAAAATAAAGTTCCAGAGAAACAAAAACTGTTCCAGGAGGATGATGGAATTCCACTGTATCTAAAGGGTGGGATAGCTGATGTCCTCCTGTATAGAGCCACCATGATTCTTACAGTTGGTGGAACAGCATATGCCATTTATCAGCTGGCTGTGGCTGCATTTCTCAAGAAGCAGGAGTGACTTCAATCATCCCAGCAATCACTTGGTTAAGTTTCATTCCGTTCTCTATGGACCAGTAATCTGATAACCGAGCTCTTCTCTGGGGATCAATATTTATTGACTTGTACTAACTGCCGCCAATAAAGCAGTCTTTACCATGAATAAATAAATAAATAAATAAATAAATAAATAAATAAATAAATATAAAAGTCCTAAAGAAAAGAAGGTAAAAGATGGAGAGAAATTCTTCTTTAACAGAGAATATATGTAGAAGTTGTTTAGAATAAAGATCCATCAAATTTATGTGAAGAAAATCATTGAGGACCACGTTATTACCACAGGGAGAGTGTTTCAGAATAGACAATATCAGATTGATGTTGCAATAGTCAGAATAATAAAGATGAGAAACATTATTGGTCAGAATTCTCTAGTTTCTAATTGTGTAATCAGCTTAAATTTCCAGTAAAGCCTGTATATTTGAAAAAGAATATTGTGTCTCTTATAAACAAAGACTGAATGGGAGAGACAAAGACAATCTGAGTCAGTACCACATAGTGGTATGATACATCAGTAGACTTTTTTTTATTATTATTTAAAAAGTAAAATGTATTTTCAGAATAATGAAACTCATCTGTGTCTCTTCTAAGATTCCTTATAATTGTACTATCTGTGGACACTTTTGAATTAGAAGGAAAGGAGATGAGTATTGGATCATTCTTTTTTTTTTTTTTTTTTTTTTTTTTTTTTTTTTTTTTTGAGATGGAGTCTTACTCTGTCGCCCAGGCTGGAGTGCAGTGGCGCGATCTCGTCTCACTGCAATCTCCGCCTCCCGGGTCCACGCCATTCTCCTGCCTCAGACTCCCGAGTAGCTGGGACTACAGGCGCCCGCAACCACGCCCGGCTAATTTTGTGTATTTTTAGTAGAGACGGAGTTTCACCGTGTTAGCCAGGATGGTCTCGATCTCCTGACCTAGTGATCCACCCGCCTCGGCCTCCCAAAGTGCTGGGATTACAGGCGTGAGCCACCACGCCCAGTCTGGATCATTCTTTGTAAGACTCAATAATTTCTGAATGCATATATAACATTTCCTCCATCCAGCTCTTTATTTCTTTTAGGTGTTTAAAATGGCTTCTGCTGTTCTGTGCAAAATAACTTTGAGATTGGACAAGAAGATATTGGTTACAAGAAGTTCCTTTACAAGGTCTTGTTCTTGTGACAAGAAACTAAA
Source organism: Papio anubis (assembly GCF_008728515.1). NCBI lineage: Eukaryota > Metazoa > Chordata > Mammalia > Primates > Cercopithecidae > Papio > Papio anubis. The sequence goes on from NC_044978.1 coordinate 72,681,971, forward strand.
ATATATGTTTATTTGTGTGTATGTGTGAGATCATGACTGTACAATAATAAAGATCCTAAGTGCTGCATTATTTCGCTATAATGATTCCTTAGGCATTTCTGACAACAACCTCTCTCAGTTGATGGACAGTTAGAGTGAAAACAATGATCCTTAATTGGTGAACATTAGAAAGATACAGCTAGTTTTCAAGACTGATGAATTGATTATGCAACCTAAACATTGGCATCTGTGTGCTTCACGTATTTTCAAAGTTTTAAACTTTGATGACTGATTTTTTTAATAAATCAGGTTTCTAAGTGAGATCCCTGATGTGCTAAGAGAACATTATGTCTGCTGTGCTTGATAACATAAACTGTTTGATATGTATTTTATTTTCAGCTGAGTTACTTGTGAATTTTCTTTTTAAGGGTTTGGAAAATTAGTGTGTTTGTTTCCATTCTAAGATTGAGTCAGGCAGTCTTTGTTTTTTTTTGCATTGAGGTAACTGCCGTTTCAATTATTTTAATCACAAGGGTCAGGGTCCTTGTTCTCTGCTATACATATGTAAAAAGTTATATAGGAGACTTAAAATCTTGATATTGTGAAGCAGATGTTATTTTTGGAAAATATTAGAAGGATTTTGTTAGTACCTGGTTTCATGTTATATATATGTGTGTGTGTATATATATATATAAATATATATATATAGAGAGAGAGAGAGAGAGAAGTTGAAAAAATGAAAGTACAGTTGTGATGTTAGTATGGCAACTATGACAAAGATACATTTGTATCTGAAAACATTTTCAGAAAATATTTTCAGAAAATATTTTTAAAGCACTTTATGTTTTTATAACAGCATAAAACTACCAAAAATACTTGATTTGTTTTGATTAAAAACTACCAAAAATACTTCAGTTGTGGTATAAGTGTTGATCAAAGAAAAAGTTTAAACAACTTCAACAGAATTTAATGAGTGGAGAATAGGGAATGACTTATTTTCCATATTTTTACCCTTCCTGTTCCAATTACTTCCCTTTCTGTCCAGAAGTTCAAAATCACTTTTCTTCTGTTTAGCCTAACATATATATTAGCCTCACTCATGGCCACCTACTTGAGTTTCATTACTTTGTAAAACTCCTATGCATAATCAAACTTTTTATGTTAATTTGTGTGTAGTCAGTTTAATTTCTGGCGCTGAAGCAAATGAACCAAAGATAGGTAAAGAAAAAAGATATTTTCCTCCCCTACAATGCAATTGACAGATTTCTGTAATTCTTTTGTCGGTTTCACTGCAAGCATAGTTACTCTGCTGTCTAGTTCAAAGTCGTTAACTATTACTGTTTTACATTTGTAGTATCTATTTATTATAGTAGAATTTAGTGTGAGCTAATCTTTTTCTAATTTAGCAAAATAGCAATTGATATTCTGAAAACACGCTGAAACAACATTAAAGTCAAAATAAGATTTACTTCACACTGTGCTTTCCCTTTTGGTAACCATTTATGAAATCCATTTATTCCTACTACAGGCAATTGCGGACTAGATTTGTTGGTATGAGGTTTTTAGATTTTTTAAACATCAAATCCTACAGAGTGGAAATTAAGAGCAGCATTTATTAATAATAGTATTAAAATGGACCTTAAATACTCTGATGAAATTTAGAGAACAAAATTAAAATATTGTTTTAAATAAATACATTATAGTGGAAACGTAATTTTCAACCAAAATGAGCGATGGAAATGTAAGTATCGAATTATTGAAGTTTATTGAGCTATCTTGTGGGTGCGGCATCTGTGGTTGTTTTTTCCCAAAAACGTTTTCAGAAAGTTTAGTGTTTATACGTTTTCTTTAAAAACGGAGCAGGGAGGTTGCAGTGGGACAAATGATTACATACTTGTGAGAATTCAGTTAGTGCCCAGTAAATCTACATTTTATATAAGATAAGGCCTGCATTAGGGAAGTTCAAAGGAATTATTAATCTCATCTTGTCTTTTTCTGTACCTGGGAAGATAAACTAGTAGACCTTTGAAAAAGCAGGTTTCTGTTTAGCCCTTAAAGATGAAAAAACAGTTCCATTATTCATAGGAGTTTTACGAAGTAAGGAGACTCAAGTAGGTGGCCCTGACTGGGGCTAATATATATGTTAGGCTAAACAGAAGAAAAGCGATTTTGAACTATTGGACAAAAGGGGAAGTAATGGGAAGAGGAAAGGTAATTATATGGTAAATAAGTCATTCCCTATTCTTCACTTGCTAAATTCTGTTGACATTAATTTGTTGAATGTTTCTCTTTGATCAACACTTACACCACAACTTTCAAGGTTTCACTGGGATTCCCTTGGCCAAGAGGGGTTCCATTTAGAAAATTGGGGCCTTAGAATTTTACTTTTATTTTTCATAAAAAATACGACTTACTTTCTTATAGATGGCAAGATAATACTTCTTATCTTTCTACATGTCTAAATGGAAAACATTCAAGGTAACAGCTTTTTTCTTCAATTGTAGTTACATTCAAGTGATATAATATTAAAATAAATACATAGACATTATCAATTAAAAGTTAAAATTGAAAATTTTTAATTATACTACTGAATTTCTATGTCTACTGTTTAAAAATTATTGCTTGAATTAATTACTGTAAAGTTTTTCTTTATTTTACTCTTTTAATTTCATTCATATGAAAATATTTTTATGTGTGTTTCTATATGTTGCCCCAAGCCACAAGATTTTCACTGTAGAGTTCATAGTTTTTTAATTGTAACAAGTCTATGATCATGGCAGGATTTTGATAAACATTTGGTGACATGAGCATGGTTGTAGTTCAGTAAAATGTAAAGACATGTGAATAATCAAGATACCAGTTGTTACCTACCTTAAAATTATTAAGCTATAAATTTATAAGCCATTGGGAGAGTGTGACTGTGAGTCTGATGTGATTGTCATCAAATTGGGAAACCTTTGGAGAAAATATAACTTCTCATCTTAGACTTTGAGTTTAATTTGGAAACCACTAAAGATATTCTTTAATGCAAAAAATGCCTACTTATCTAAATAAGCTGTGCTACTGGAAGTAATCTAATAATTTGATATTTTAAAGCATATTTACCAGGCATGAGTACCAGATTCACAAATTGTTAAGATGGGTTGTGAGACATGGAGGAATAAAGGAGAACAGTTCAAAAAGTAATGAGAAATAGATCAAATCAATGAGGGCATAATTAGCTATCATCAGATGTAACTTTCAAGTGTCCTGTTAATGAAGATCAATTTTGAAGAAGATAGTGTTTTTTTCTCATATCTTTTTCAATTGCAATACTTCAAATTTTAAATAACTTCCATATGTGTCAATGAATTTTTATATATGTAGGTAAAATTATATTGATAAACAAAATGATGTAAAAAAGAGTATTTTTGGAACTACTTAATTGAAATAAAATTATTAATACATTTTATTTATATTTAACCTGATATCCCATGAAGAACAACAGGAAATGTAAATGACAATAGAGTATTATTATACAAAATGTATATTATTTTTGTATTATTTAACAGTTTTATACATAAAATAAGCAATATTTATTAACATTCATATACTACTAATATCATTAATATTATATATTAACAGTCATTTAAGAAATTCTATGCTATATTTTAAGGGTATTGGCAGTTGAACAGTTATTATGATTGTTATGTTATACTAATAAAATGTTAATTGTAAATAATATTTTTAACCGCATCAAGCAACTTGAAATTTGTGATATAGTAAATTTACAGATAAATCAGGCAGTTAGCATGGCTTGAAACAACATAAAAGTCAGTGAATTCTGTGTCCTATAAATACAGATTGCTAAATTGGTTACATACTAAATGACAATTTCTTTAGAAATGAATTATCTAGAATAATTTGTCTGGGTGGTTTCCCCAACATATCATCATTAGCATTAATTAAGTCTGATTAATATTCTTAAAAACATAGCAGTTTACCTATAGACTTAGAGAAATAATTTTGTTTAATATGGTAATAATACTAACAATAATTACAACAAATAATTAAATTGATCTACCAAGATGATAAAATTTTGTAATAACTTGTAAAGTATTTATACTTTTATTTATTAGAACAAGAATTATTTTTTCTTCTAGAAATGATAACATCTGATAGGCATGTATTTTGTTCAGGAAAATATTTTACATTTATGTTACCTCTCATTAAACAGACATAGATAAATAGTTAAGTAAAACTTTAAGGAAGCAATATCATTAATCACCTAATTTAGTTCATCAAATTTATGTATATATTTATTTTACATGGAATCACTAAAGCTTATTAATATAAAATGTTTCCTTCACTTTTAGTGCCATTCCTGTACTAAAAGTTGTATAATTTATGTAAAGCTTCTGGTTAATAAAAGTATTATTACAGAGTAGCATACATAGCTCCTATTTTGCATAATTAAATTGTAAATGACAACCATATGAGCCTCCATATGTTCTATCAGTTTCTTTACTCATTTGTACTCTCCTATGCATCAAATGACCTTGTTAATAACCATTACCACAGATTCCCATTAACGAAACTAAATGTACGCATATTTATCTAAAGTGTCCATGTTAGAGTCATTATGAGACAGTAACCTTTACTGATTCACAAGTTCAAACACAAACACAAGTGCTAGAAATAGGTTTAATCCTTTACCATCTTGAATTACCCTGTAATTTTGTTTGACTATGTCCCCCAGATTTCAAGTGTTAAAACCTTAATTGTCAAATTCATATGTTGACTGAAAGTAGAGATTTTGGAAGGTAATTAAGATTAGATACGGTCATCAGGGTGAGACCCCCATAATGGGAGTTACAATTTTATAAAAAGCGAAAAAGGGACCTGAGGTGCACACATGCTCTTGGCCTCTCTTCATGTGATGTCCCCTGCCATCTTTATGATGCAGTTGGAAGTTCCTCACCAGATGAAACCCCTCAACCTTGGACTTCCCAGTATCCAGAACCACAAGAAATACATTTCTTTTCTTTCTGAATTACCCAGTTTATTGTATTCAGCAATAGCAACAAGTAATGAAATTAGACAGCATGTTAATTCAGAGAATTTTACAATAACTTTGGAAAAGCTGCCACCTAGAAGGTTCTTTCTTGTCTAGAATCCCAAAGGCAGATATATTTTATGCAAACCATATACATTTATTTCTTTCATGCAAACCATATACATTTTAAAGACAATGTTCCAATCCTTAAAAAAGGTGAATTGTATCTTGCTGGGCACTTGCTACAAATAGAGAGACAGAGAGGCAGAGAGATGGAAGGAAAGAAGAAAAGAAAGAAGGAAGGAAAAAAGGAAATAGTGTTTTTCCATCTCTGTATATTTATTTGATGTCACAATTTAAAAGTGGTGTGACCAGAGGTTGAAAATTCCCAGGCATATAAAAACAAACTGTTTATTGTATTCATGATATAGTTCATTTTAAAAAATCACTATTTATTTTGAGGAGTGAGTGGATGGCCTGTTGATGATATGTTACTGAACATGTATTATTTTTACTTCAACAGCTATTCCTAGAAGTTCTAGATATGCGAACAAGTGTTGTAGTGATAATAGAAGAGTTTTCACACTTTGTTTAATCTATTTTAATGCATAATTTAATAGGACTTTCCTTCAATAACTGCAAGAACTTAAACTCTTAAAATTGTCTGCTAATAATTTTGCTTAGTTGCTTAAAGTATTTAAAAGTTATTTGAAACTATGGTGTCTTTATACTTCTGGAATGTATTTTAGTATTTGGTAGGAAAATCTTGGCCTTATATAACACTAGTGTAGTTAAAATATAGAAAGGGAGAAAACCCAAATGAATCTTTGAGGTTTAATGAGAGATTCAGCAGCATGAGGACCTAATATGTACTGTGTTTAGTAAATTTAGATAATTGGTAACGGTGACATGAGTCACTTCAGTGGAATTCTGAAAATCAGAATTGTAAGATGTAGAATATATGGAGATCAGGTAAATTGATGCAAAACATAGGCAATTCTTTTACATAAAGGTATGTTGTGTATCTTTTTTTTGAGTATCATGTAGTATTTATTTAAAAATTTTTAATTATTTTTTATTTTTATTATACTTTATGTTCTAGGGTAAGTATACTTAATATTTTATAATTTAGTAATTTTGTATTTCAAATTATTCTTAGAGATTATTTCTTTTTTGGGGTCAGAGTTTATATCGCAGTACATTAGCTCTTTTGGCTGACATTCTCATTTTTCAGATTAAATACTTTAAGATCGAATATATACAAGACAAAATACATTCCTAAATTGTACAGTTTGATGGAATTTATAAATTTATATACATGTGTTAACACTACCTTAATAATTACTAAAATATTGTCATAATATTTTAGTGACTAACATTTAATCAACGTAGATGAGATACGTCTTAGAATTAGATAGTTAATAGAAAAAAAGAAGGTAATCATAGGCAATAGGTAGATATAAATAGAAATTTAGTATTTATGCATTTTATTCTTTTTTTTTCTAAGGATAGTGTTCTTTTGAGAAACTGCATACAGGTGGTTTACCAGTAGTTTGTTCTTTAAATTGCTGAATAAATATCTCAAATATAAATACATATTTGGATAGCTTCTACAGTTTTGCTTTTGTGAATAAAATAATCTTTCCTGTTTTGTCATTCCATTTTCAAATGTATGTTTTATAAATACTCCCTCCCAGTATCTGGTTTGTTTTTCATTTTTCTTAATGGTGCCTTTCATACAGAATACTTTTTAAAAAATTTTTATGAACTTGATTTTATCATTTTTGGCAACTTTATGCTTCATGTTTGTTTCTGTCTGGTGTTTGCATATTGCAATGTCACAAATACATTTTCTCTTAGATCTTTTGTAATTTGTACATTTACACTGCAGTATTTGACTTATTTTGTACTAATTTTTGTATATTGTTTGATGTAAAAGTTGAGATTCTTTTTTTCAAAATATTTATCAGATTTTTCTGTATAATTTGTTAAGAAGAATAGCACTTCTTAGTCAGTTACCTTGATGTTTTATTTCTTTAAATTTAATTGGCTGTGTTCATGGATAAATTTCTGAATTCTATTCTGTTGATTTAAATGTCTGTGCTTATGCAAGCATATCATTATCTTGGTTAAAGAATCATTATTATGTTTTGAATTCAGGTAATAAAAGTTTATGCAACTTAGTAACTCTCTTCAAAATTGCTTTAGTTGTTTAAACCCTTTGCATTTTTATACAAATTTAAAAGTTAAATTGTCAATTTCTATTTTTAAATAGCTAGCTTAGATTTGGCTTAAGACTGCCTTGAACCTATAGGTCAATTTGGAGAGAACTGATATCTTAATATGAAATTTTTGTATTGAAGATTAAATACATCAAACTGATTTCAACTTCAATTTCTATCCGCAATGTTTTGTTTTTCAATGTATAGGTATATTAGTTTGCTAGGGCTGCAATAAGAAAATACCAAGCACTGAGGGACTTAAAGAAGAGGAACTTAGGTTTTTCCATTTTTGGAGGTCTTGATGTGTAAGGTTAAGGCACTAGCAGAATTGGTTTCCTCTAAGGCATCTCTTGCTGAGGCTTGAAAATGATCATCCTCTTGCTGCATATTCACAAAGTCATCCTTTAATGAAATGGTTTCCTTTTCACTTATAACTTCTTTAAAAGCCCTACCTCCCAATATGGTAACATTCTAAAGCAATGGATATTTAGGGGCTTTAGCCTATAAATTGTGGGAATACAATTCAGCTCATAACAATAGATCTCACAAGAATGTTGTTAATTATTTTGACTACATATTACGTATTTCCAACTTTAAATTAATGTGCAAGCTTAAATGTTTTAAAATAATCTCAGTAATCATTGAAACAATTTTAACTATAATAATGAAATCAAAATGTTTCTGTGCCCTTTAAAAATGTTGCCACGATATAAAAGTATTTTTAATTTTTTACATTTTGCATATATATATATATATGTATGTGTGTGTGTGTGTGTACAGTCAGCTCTTTATACCCATGTGTACTGCATTTGAGAAGTCAACTAATTTCAGATCAAAAATTTTAAAAAATCAAATAAAAACCAATACAATAATAAAAAATAATACAAATAAAAATGTATAACTACTAGCTACATAGCACTTACATAGTATTAGGTATTATAAATTATCTAGAGATAATTCAAAACCTACAGGTTGGATGCAAATGCTACACAATTTTCTTTTGAGTCAGAGTTTTGCTCTATTGCCTAGGCTGGAGAGCAGTGGTACAATATACCTTTTTATATAAGGAACTTGAGCATTCCCAGATTTCGATATCTGTAGGAGGTGGGTGAAGTATGGTGGGGGGTTGTCCTGAAACCAATTGATAATGAGAGATGACTGCCTATATCAGTAATCAATTCCATTGTAGGTTATGAATGTCTACAGAAATTTTTTAAAAAACAACATTTACTTTGTACAATGTAATTTTTTTTTTTTTTTTTAACTGTGCATGTGAGTGTACTCAGGTAGGATGTTGGATGGGGTGGCCAAAAAATAGAAAATCTTTCTTTTTCTTTATTATTATTGTTATTATTTCTAACTTTTATTTTAAATTCAGGGGTACATGTGCAGGTTTGTTACATGGGTAAATGTGTGCCATGATGGTTTGCTGCACACATCTTCCAATCATCCAGGTATCAAGCTTAGAATCCATTAGCTATTCTTTCTGATGCTCTTCCTCCTCCTACCTCCTACTCTCTTTCCAGCAGGCCTCAGTGTGTTTTGTTCAACCCCCCACCACATATGTCCATGTGTTCACATCATTCATTTACCACATATAGGTTCCTGCATTAGTTTGCTAAGAATAATGGCCTCCAGCTCCATCCACGTCCCTAAAAATGACATGATCTCATTTTTTATAGCTGCATACTATTCCATGTTGTGTATGTACCATATTTTCTTTATCTAGTCTATCACAGATGGACATTAAGTTGATTCTATGTCTTTGCTATTGTGCATAGTGCTGCAATGAACATATGAGTGCATGTTTCTTTGTAACAGAACAATTTATATTCCTTTGGGCATACATCCAATAATGGGATACCAGAGGCGTGAAGAAGAGCTGGTATCACTGATACTAAAAATATTCCAAAAAAAATTGAAAAGAAAGGACTCCTCTATAACTTATTCTATGAGGCCAGCAGCATCTGGGTACCAAAACCTGGCAGAGATACAATAAAAAAGGAAAACTTCAGACCAATGTGCTTGATGAACATCAATGCAAAATTCCTCAACAAAATATTTGCAAAGTGAATTCATCAGCACATCAAAAAGCTAATCCACCATGATACAGTAAGCTTCATCCTTGAGCTGCAAGACTGGTTCAACATATGCAAATCAATAAATGTGATTCATCACATAAACAGAACTAAAGACAAAAACCACATGATTGGTTCAATGGATGCAGAAAAGGCCTTCAATAAAATTTAATATCCATGCATGTTAAAAATTCTCAATAAAATGTATATTGAAGGAAAATACATCAAAGTAGTAAGAGCCATCTATGACAAACCCACAGCAAATATCATACTGAATGGCCAAAAACTGAAAGCATTCCCTTTGAAAGTCAGTGCAAGACAAGGATGCGCTGTCTCATCGCTTTTATTCAACATAGTATTGAAAGTTCTGGCCAGGACAATCAGGCAAGAGAAAGAAATAAAGGGTATTCATATAAGAAGTGAAGAAGTCAAACTACTTTTGTTTGCAAATGATATGATTCTATATCTAGAAAACCCCATCATCTCAGCCCAGAAGTTTCTTAAACTGATAAACAACTTGAGCAAAGTTTCAGGATACAAAATCAATGTGCAAAAATCACAAGCATTCCTATATACCAACAACAGGCAAGCTGAGAGGCAAATCACGAATGAACTCCATTCACAATTGCCACAAAAAGAATAAAATACCTAGGAATACAGCTAGCAAGGTAAGTGAAGGACCTCTTCAAGGAGAACTGCAAACCATTGCTCAAACAAACCAGAGATGACACAGACAAATGAAAAACATTCCATGTTCACAAATAGGAAGAATCAATATCATGAAAATGGCAATACTACCCAAAGCAATGTATACATTTAATGTTATTCTCAGTAAACTACCATTGATATTATTCACAGAATTAGAAAAAAACTATTTTAAAATTCATATGGAACCAATAGCCAAGACAATCCTAAGGAAAAAAATACAAAAGCTGCAGGAATCACACTATCCAACTTCAAACTACGTTACAAGACTACAGTAACAAAAACAGCATGGTACTGATACAAAACCAGACACATAGACCAATGGAACAGAATAGAGAACACAGAAACAAGACTCTACTCCTACAATCACCTGATTTTTAAAAAACCTGACCAAAACAAGCAATGGGGAAAGGAGTCCCTGTTTAATAAATGGTTCTGGGAGAAATTGCTAGCCATATGAGGAAAACTGAAATTTCTTCCTTACACCGTATACAAAAATCAACTCAAAAGGCATTAAAGACCCAAAACAGTGAAAACCCTAGACTAAAACCTAGACAATACCATTTAGGGCATAGTCAAGGGCAAAGATTTTATAACAAAGACGCCAAAGGCAATTGCATCAAAAGCAAATATTGACAAATGAAATTTAATTAAACTAAACAGGTTGTGTTCAGCAAAATAAACTATCAACAAAGTAAACTGACAACTTACAGAATAGAAGAAAATCTTTGTAATCTATCTATCTGCCAAAAACCTGATATCTAGCTTCTATAAGAAACTTAAACACATTTACAAGAAAAAAATAAACAATCCCATTACGTTAAAAAGTAGGCAAAGATATGATCAGACACTTCCCAAAAGAAGACATACATACAGCTAACAATCTTATGAAAAAAACGCTCAATATCACACATGAAAAGAGATCATTTTATTCATCGTAAAATCGTCATCCTTGCCTAATCAGTAGAGAAATGCAAATCAAACCCACAATGAGAGACCATCTCACACCAATCTGAATGGCTATTATAAAAAAGTCAATACACAACAAATGCTGGTGAGGTTGTGGAGAAAAATAAACGTTTTTACACCACTGGAGTGAGTGTAAATTAGTTCAATCATTGTGGAAGACAGTGCAGCTATTTCTTAAAGACCTAGAGGTAGTACAATGTAATTTAAAGTATTAAAAACATTGACCATTAAAGCTCTTCATTTTCTTGTGAAAAATTTATCAAAAATAGTTTAAATAGTGCTTGCCTTATTTTCTCTATATAACTAAAATAAAAATAAATAAATAAAATTTTCTTTAATTGTGAGGTTTATTTTTGTTTTATTTTGTTTTCCAATATGGGTCTTTTATATAAAGATTATATGATGTATCTTGTTGAGTATACTTAATATTTTAAAATATTAATATTGTGCTTTCAATACTTTTTAGAGATCATTTATTTTGGGGGGCTAAGAGTTTATGCTGTAGTACATTTGATCTTTTGGTTGACATACTCATTTTATTAAATAAGTGTTTTAAGACCTAATATATATATAATAAAATGCATCTGTAAACTGCACAATTTGATGTGATTTGTAAATTTATAAACGTGTATAAATTTGTTTAAGGCTAGTCAAGTGAAGCAATGGGAGTTGAGAAGGAAAAAAGAAAACTGTAACTGATTGTGACCAGCTAGTTATAAACAAAACTGAAGTCAGACCAGGCAAGGAACATCATCTTTTCAGTCACAACTTCTTTTAATATTTTTGGTGATAATTTCATCTTCACTGGATGCATACCTGGTATCCTTAAAATGGTGGCACTGTGAACATTCTAACGGTAAGGCATTTCTTCTATAATTTCATTTGTGTTTTCTTTAAATTTCATTTTCAGCATTACTACTTATGTTGCTGTACTTTCATCTTAAATGGTAAATACTATACTTTCATTACCCAATTTTGTGAAATATCAAGTGGATTTATTACCAGGTGACAGAAGGCAGATGACAACATAACTATATATTGTGCTGTCTGTGAATGAACTAACAGATGCACAATGACCAATCACCAACAGACTTTAAAATAAGTAATGTTTCAGATTCTTGGTCATTGGTAATGATCTTTTTTTACATAGTGATTTGTAAGCTAACAGTAGATATACACTTATAAATAATGTATATATAAATATATTTGATGGTATATATACACTTACAAATAATGTATAAATATATTTGACAGTATATATACATATATATTTGTAAGCTGACTATATACACACACACACAGGCATACATATGACTGTGTATATGTAGATATATATGTAAACACACACTCACACACACATATATATAATGGTAGTAGATTGTTGAGGCTAGATTTATTTAACTAAACTGTGGTAACTGAAGAAGTTTGTGCAGTCAAGAATGTAATGAAGGTTGTCTGCATTTTAATGTCAGTTTCAATTTCTCATTGCTATTTTATAGAAATTGAATTGATTTTCTGTAAACTATCTTACTTCATTTAGGTTTTATCTCATATCTTTAGTAAATACCCACAGTATCCACATGTATAATTGTATCACCTTCTACTATAGACATGCTACTTTATCTTATTTAATCTGTATGCATAGTGCACTTATAGAACTGTTAGTGCAATATTGAATAAAAGTGGTAACATCAGACAAGCTTCCTTATTTTCTTACCTAAATAAAGAAAAGGTTTCAGTCATTCACAATTAAGCATAATGATTGATGGAGGTTTTCATCGCTGCACAATTACAGATTAAGGAAATTTCTATTTCTAGCTTACAGATAATTTTTTCATAGTGATTTACTAAATATTGTCAAATTTCAAAATGCTCATACTTTTTTCTCCTTTTTTTTTTAGCATGACAAGCAATACCAGTTGATCTTCAAATGTTAAACTAATCTTGCATTCTTGGAAATGACCACCTCTTTGGTCATGGTGTACGATGCATGTTCTATACCACTCATTATGGTGTTTTGGGGGTGATTTTTTGTATATTCAAGAGGAGTATTAGTATATACATTAGTATCATCTCTTGAACAATGGAGGGGCTAAGAACACCAACTACCAGCACAACTGAAAATTCGTATATAACTTTTGACTTCCCCAAAACTTAACTACAAATAGTCTAGTGTTGACTGGAAGCATTACCAATAACTTAAACTGTCAACAAATAGTTTATATGTTTCATGTATTGCATAATATATTCTTACAATAAAGTAAGCTAGAGAAAATGAGACTTTCTTTTAAAAACCACAAGGATGAGAAAATATGTTCACTATTGACTAAATGAAAGTGGGTCGCCATAAAGATCTTTATCATTTTCACATTGAATAGGCTGAGGAGGAAGAAGAGCAACGGTTAGTCTTGCTGTCTCAGGCATGCTAGAGATGAAGGAAAATCTTCATATAAGTGGATCCAAGCAGTTCAAATTTGTATTTGCATATAAAATACAAAAGAGCATGTAAACATTTTAAGCAATAAACTAAAAACCTTTAAAATATCTTTGACTGAAATTTCAGAAAGAGACAAGAGAATGATTGAAGTAGAGAAATATTTAAAAATATATCGACTGAAATTTTTCTCATCTCATGGTAAAGTCAGCCCCAGAAAGAGGAAGCTCCATGAGCCACAAATAGCCTGCATAAAATTACATTGAGGTACGTCATGGTAAAACTCTGAACATCAAAGGCAAAATAACCTCAAAGCAGCCAAGAGGAAAAAGATTAGATTACACTCAAAGGGACAACAAAGAAAAAAAGAATGAGATTATTCCTCAGTGAGAACAATGCAAGCCAAAGACCTGAAGTACAAATTTTGTGGATCTTAATAATATCTTCACAAAATTAAACAAATAGTGATAGAGTTTTTATTAGGAGAACTGCACCAGAAATGCAAAATATCAAAATATTCTTCAGACCTTTGGAAAGAAAACTCAGAAGGAAGCTCATTCTTGGATGAAGGAATTAAAAGAAATGTGAAGGTTAAGTGAATGAGTAAATCTGAATCAATGCTGACATATAAAACAATGATATTTTAGAGATGTAAAATATATACACACTTTAAATAGCCAGTAGCAATAGCACACTAATCGGATAAGGTAAAGTTGGAGCTAAAATGTTAGAATGGCCTCACATTTTTAATAGTAAATCAAGAATACTTTACTACTCCGTGTGGTACCTCATGCCTGTAATCCCAACACTTTTGAGAGTCTAACTGATGCAGGAAGATTACTTGAGGCCAGGAGTTCAAGACCAGCCTAGGCAATATAGTGAGTCTCCATCTTTACACACAAAAAAACAAAGAATGAATAAATAAATAGCTGATTATACCACTGCACTCCAGCCCAGGGGATAGAGGGAGACCTGGTCTCAAAAAAAAAAAAAAAAGGTGACAGGCTGGGAATGACAGAGACTGGTCCAGCCCCACCTCTACAAAAATATATATATAATATATATATAAAAGAATATATGTTATATATAATATATAATTATATATTATATATGATATATTATATATATTCTAATGGAATGTATTATATATATTCTAATGGACTTCTCTTCAGAAACTATATATATTTATATATTATATATTAATATTATATATTAATATATAATAGTAGTATATATTAGTAATATATAATATATATTACTATTATATATAATAGTAATATATAATATCTAATATATGTTTATATATACTATATATACTATATAGTATATAGTTAGTATATATATGCTGTATATATAGTTTCTGAAGAGAAACTATATATAATAGTTTATATTATATATAATATAGTTTATATTTATGTATAATATAATTTATATTATACATATAATATAGTTTGTATTTTATATATAATATAAATAGTTTATATTTTATATATATAATATAAATAGTTTATATTTTATATATATATATATTCCTACAATATATATAAAGGAAAAGAAAGGCTACCAGTTTACTAGTTCTAATTACTAAGGTAAACTTTAAGAACTTTAAAAATAATATAGGTTTATAACCAACTAGTGCGTGAAAGTGGACCCATGCAGTTCAAACTCATGTTGTTCAGTGTTGACTGTAGTTTACTTTTTATATTATTGGTTTGTCCGCTTTAGGTATTAGGCTAAAGCTTGCCTTATGGAATGATGGTATTTTCTTCTCCTGTATTTTCTGTAAAAGTTTACGTGAGA
This sequence comes from Papio anubis, assembly GCF_008728515.1. Taxonomy (NCBI): domain Eukaryota; kingdom Metazoa; phylum Chordata; class Mammalia; order Primates; family Cercopithecidae; genus Papio; species Papio anubis. Next base: position 72,697,193 of record NC_044978.1, read on the forward strand.
TAGACATTAGTCACTACTTAAAATTGAATGCAAGTCACAAAGGAAGTAATCTAGACTTAGTTTTTTGTTTTGTTTTTTCTTAGTGTTTTTATGGGACAATTATTTTTTATGGAAATACAAGTAATTCTTGATAAATCTGCTTTGATAATTTATTTATTTCAAATAATTGGTCGTTTTATCAAAATGGTTGATTTTATTTGCAAAATGTTAATTTTGTCATTATTATTTGATGTCCATAGGATTTATAGTTTTCTTTACTTTTCATTTATGCTATTGGTTATTTGTGTCTTTTTCTTGTTTGTTTTTTGGTCAGCCTAGGAATAAAAATATTAGTTGCACGGATCTTTTCAAAAATTAGTTTGGGGTTTTAAAAATTTTCTTTTATTATTATTATTATTATTTGCTTTCCCACTAGGATTTTAGATCATTCAATACAGACGTGTATTTATTTTTATATTTAATTCAAACATTTACAGCTATGAATTATATTCTATGCTCTTTTGTAGCTGCATCTAATTAAATTTGGAAAATATTCCTTTAAGTGTAATTCCATTAATTTATTAAAAGCTACATAAAATAATGTAACTACTTTAAGTATAATGTATGGAATATCAAAAAATATGCTTTTCTTTTTTTGACTCCCATATGTGTGTTTACAGCACTTATTTCTAAATATATCATAAACCTACAATTCATTTTATTATATTATTTGAAATAAAAGTTTTAAAACAGTTTGTTCATATATATACTATTTTAATTTAATTTAATTTAATTTAATTTTTACAGAGTCAAGATCTCTCTGTGTTGCCAGAGCTAGCCTTGAACTCCTGGGCTCAAACAATCATCCACCTCTTCCTCCCAAAGTTCTGAAATTACAGGTGTGAGTTAGCATGGGCAGCCCTATAATTCTTGGGTGAGGATATTTTTTTGTTTGTTTTTAGCACTTGAAGAATTGAAGCATTCTTCAATAGTTTCATGGTTTCTGAACAGAAGTCCATTAGAGAGTGTCTTTTTTGTTCTTCTATATACAGTGTGTATTTTCTTTTGTGTGTTAAGATTTTCTTTTTATTATAGGTTTCTGAAATTTGGTTATGATGTGACTTATTATTATTTTCTATGTGTTTATATTACTTGAGTTTTTTTTATTTCCCTAGATATGTGAGTTCCTAACCTCATTAAATCTGGTAAAATCTTGTCTGTAATTTCTTTAAATATTTATGCTTTCCAGCCTCTCTCCTTCTGTATTCCCAATAAACTTTTGTTAGGCTACTTGTTATTATCCCGTAGGAACCAATAATTAGTTAATACTTTCTTTTTTTCCTCATTATGTTTCATTTCCCTAGTTTTTATTATGTCTTCAAATTCTGTAAGATTTTCTTGTACAATATTGATTTACCATAACTCCTATTCTAGTGATTTTTTTTTTTTTTTTACATTTTGATCTATAGTTTCCTTTTTACATTTTGATATTATACTTTCCGTCCTTGAAGTTTCTTTTTTATATTTTCCATTTTTCTTCTCACAATGTTTAGGCTTTTCCTTTCCTATTTGAACATAATGATAATATCAGTTTTAATATCTTTCCTAAAATATTATATTGCTTCTATCATCTCTGGATCTTTTTCTATTGACTGATATTCTTTTCTTTTATGTATGATTGCATGTTCCTGCTTTTTGGCACATTCATTAGTATTTGGATAGCATACAAATTTAATTTTATCTTATACAGTGTCTGGATATATGTCTCTTTTTAAAGAATATTAGGCTTTCTTTCTTATTTTAAGCTTTGTTAAGAAATGTCTGGAATACATTATCTACTACTGAACGTTTAGTCCTAATATTAAGGCATGGCTGTCACAGAGTAGTACTGAATTTTCTTGGGGTTTATTGAAAATCAGTTACATTCAAGCTATGGAGAAACTCTCTCAGGTCACTTTTTGTCAAAATTTGTGTTGTTTTTCATATTTGTTTGTCACAGTGTTCAAACAAATTTTTTTAACAGAACTTTATGTCAACTAGTGGAGCTCTTTTCCTGAATCTCCCTCTTCTCTGCACCTCTGCCCTGAAATTTGCAGACATGCAATGATCTCTCCTAAAATTGGATCACTATCTTGAAGACTCAACAAGACTATTGCTTGGGATACTCCTCCTGGCTCCATGCTGTTAATGTTTTTCCAGCCATAAAGCCCAGAAAATTTAAGGTCTTTCTCTGTTAAATTCAGTCCTTTCAATGACCACTGACCATTATTTGATTTTCGATGTCTGAGAATAGTTATTGCTTTTTAAAAATTTCATACTGTTTTATTTTTGTTGATGGTAGGAGTGTCCATCTGGTTCCTCGGATTGTATTATGATCTGATACATTATTAAAAGTATACACACACACGTACACCCAAACACACAGACACACTTCAGGCAGCTTTTCAAAAGGTCTGCATAGTTTCTCATTGTCTTAAACATGGTCCATTTCCATTTCGTACCAGGAAAATTTTTTATCTTTAATGTAAGTTTGTTGTTAAAATTTGGGTTTATAAGTTTTTGCTCAATATTTACTGGGCAAAGTTTTGCTAGATTTACATGGGATTCTAGTCTACAGGTTTTTTTGCCTGTCCTAGTAAGGCAAATTATAGCAAATTATATTTGTAGTCTTGTAGTCTTGTATATTGTAGACTACTATATATATATATATATATATATATATATAGTATATATATAGTAAATATATATATTGTAGTCTTTCTGTTCTAAGGGAATAGTACTCAAAAGTTTGAGCCTTTCATGATGCATTGCTTGTGATACACTCTTCCTGCTTTTGCTTCCAAGAAAATAATTTGCCCCAAAGAAATAAGTATATCACGGTGTGTTGTTTTTCTTCTAAACTCGAACTCATTTAATTTGGAGTCTATGAATCAAAATAAATAGACACTTACGATGACAGATGTAGAATTAAGTTGGTTGAGTCTAAAATTAAGTGTTATATGGGTGTGCGGTGGTTAAGCATGAGTGGGTGGAAGAGGTGATATTTTTATTTTTGGAAAGTAAACCTAATGTTTATATCAATAAACTTGTGTTATAATTTCTCAATCTTTATAATGGTACTATCATTTGGCAATGTAAATGGTATTACCGATTTATCCAGGAGTATGTTTATAAATCCAACTCCATTAGATGTTATAATTAATATTTATTTTCACACATATAACTCATATTTGTCTTATTCCAAGGTTGACATCTGCTATTATATTTTGTGTTGTCTTTGTAGGTATTGTAGTGGATTATTGAAACAATATAAAATTTTACAAACAAAAACTCTATGTCTTCTGTGGTGAAATCTGAAAACTTCTTTTTTGGATATGGGGAAAAGTATAAATACATTTCTTGATTTAGAAATATTACTCCACAAAAGAATTATAAACTATTATTGTTGATATATTATTTGTGTGATTTAGCACTCAGATTAATTTGCCATACGTAACAAAGTAACTTTCTAGTAGCACAATCAAGTGGACTCAGTCGTTATAAAGTATGAAGTAATTTTTATTTTTGAAATTATTTAAAATGCCAGAGTTGCATCATCTGTTCTCTTCCTGTGAAAGATTTAATATGCTATCAAATATTATTCAAATATTTCTGATACATATTGAAATATACTGTATTTAAGAAGATCATTGATTTTATTATATTTCCCCGATTGGTAAGTAATAATTCTAAAAGTCTGCAATAAAAGCAACATGTTTATAATACTGAACAAACTATTTCATTTCAGCAATCTCTATAAAATGTAACACTATAAGTTTAAAAGGAAAGATTTATCTCAACTTTGTGTTTAAAGAAGTAGAAAATGAAAGTGTAAGAAATCAGTAATGTCTGGATATAAGTAAAAATGAATAAAGAGAGTGCAGTTATTTAGTTTGTTGTCTTAACCATGCAAGAATTACATTTTTGCAGAATTTTTTTCTCCATAGTTTATGGTAAAATTAGCCATTAACATCATTTTGCATGAGATTCGAAGGTAATATTGAAGCAACTTTATGCTCTGTAGATTAATTTAGAGAGACAAGCAGCACTGTACCTCCCATGAATTGATACTTAGCTTATTGATTGACTTTTTAATTGGCTCACCTTATTAATGAAGGAGAGCAGCTAGGACTTCGTGTCTACTGCCCTCTTTCTATGTTTGTGTTGTCCTTAGCTTTGAGCAGGTCATGTGCAAGTTGTTCGCATCATTGAGGTTGGAAGTTGTGAAAAACAGAGTACAAACTGAACAAAACATCCTAGTTTGTCCTCATGGGCTCCAACTTCCTCTCTCATGTTCTTGGTTTCCATGCTCAGATTTTCTTCATGACTGTCAGCTCTCCTGACTTTCATAGATTTCAGGAGTCCCACCAAATGCAGACACAACAGCGTTCGATATGTGTTTTAACCATCTCCAAAATGATTAAAGTCTAACTCCTATAACTCTTATATCATAACATTCCTGGTACTTCTGCTTCCCTGGTTGAATCTTAAATAATATGCATATATAAATTGAGAAATATATACATACATATATATAAAAATTGAGAAATATACATATGTTTTATGTTCAAGCTTCAGTTTTCTCACCTGTAGTATGTGAAAACTGTCATGTTCTCACAAACTTGTGATATTAAAAATCCTAAAATATGTGTAGTACTTAAGACTCAATATGTCAAAGTACTAAATATATACTTTGTGATAGGAAGAATAACAATGAATATTATGCGTGACCTGCTAAATATCATTGTATAATTTCCTTTTTTCTCAAATAAGTATTGTATTTTTCAGGACCCAGGCATGGTGGCTCACAACTGCAACCCCAGCACTTTGGAAGGCAGAAGCAGGAGTATCACTTGTGCCCAGGAGTTCAAGACCAGTCTGGGCAATACAGAGAGAACCTGTCTCTTTCAAAATTTTTGAAAAAAAATTAGTTGAGCCTGGCACTGCCCATCTGTAGTTCCAGCAAATTAGGAGGCTGAAATGAGAGAATCACTTGAGCTTGGGAAGTTGCGGCTGCAGTGAGTCATGATTGCATCACTGCACTCCAGCCTGAGTGACAGAGTGAGACCCTGTCTCAAAAAATCATATATATATGTATTTTATACATATAGAATTCATATAGTATTAATATGTATTCAATATAAAATATATATATACATTTTATACATGTAGAAACTTTAGACAAACTAAACTTAGCATAGTTTGAATAAGGAACAATTCATGAATCAAGCAGCACTCAGAACCAGAGCAGATAGGAGAGATTCACCCAGTAATATGTGTAGTAAACTTTTATCACGTGGTTGGCTATAGCTAGGTGTTTGCCTATTTGGGAATGGAGTAATGAGGCATTTACCTTATTGGGTATAGTCTGATTACTTGGCTGCATGTGATTGACTGAAGCTCAGCTATTTGTAATTGGCTAAAACCCAGCTATTTGTTAATAAAGTATAGACTCCTAAATTAGGTTTTTGTTTTTGTTTTTGTTTTTTGCATACTGTCAGATTGTGGTTTATTATGTAGCAACTCAAAGTACATAGATAATCTCAGGTTCATGGCTCCCTGCTTATTTATTTTTTAACATTTATAATAGTCAAAGGATGAGGAAACAATGTTTATACTTTTTTACAATTATATAAGTAATTTTACGTGAAATTACTGAGTCATTTGTTCTTAAAATGTTTATAAATATTTAGATATAATTCTTCATGTGATCAAGTATTATTTTGCATAAATGCCATACATTTAGAGTTGAAAATACTTTATTTATGTTTTATGTCTGTTAGGATAAATAGAAATATCCACGTACATTTACAATTTCTGCTTTCTAAAAATTAAGAATTAACTTTTTCAAAATTTAAGGTTACATGTCTGGAAATATAGTACTTGTGCAGTTTTCTGTTATTATATTCAATCAGCAAAACAATCATTTAAAATGTTGTATTCACCGAAAATTTTCTCTCTGTAACATTTTAATAATTCAAGTATTTTTAATAGTTTAGATTTCCCACTTTCGTTTTTTTTTTTTTTTTTAAAAAAAAAAAAAGAAAGAAAAGAAAAGAAAAGAAAGTCCGGCCGGGAGCTGTGACTCAGGCCTGTAATCCCAGCACTTTGGGAGGCCGAGGCGGGGGATCACCTGAGGTCAGGAGTTCAAGACCAATCTGGCCAAAATGGGGAAACCCCGTCGCTACTAAAAATACAAAAGTTAGATGGGCATGGTGGCAAGTGTCTGTAATCCCAGCTACACGAGAGACTGAGGAAAGAGAATTGCTTGAACCTGGGAGGCAGAGGTTGCAGTGAGCCGAGTCATGCCACTGCACTCCAGCCTGGGTGACAGAGCAAGACCTGTCTAAAAAAAAAAGAAAAACAAAAAAACCCTATAGAAAAAGCTTCAGTTTCAGCACTCTAGAATGAACTTGCAGAATTCCAGGATTGTTAGACAGAACATTCATATTTTAATTTTCAACTTTACACATCGGCATTATATTAAAGCCTTCTTAATTTTACATTTATTACATTGTTTTCTAAAGAAGTGAATCTCAATTTAGAAATTAAGTTTAAAAATATTATGAAATAAAATAAAATTTTCATTGGAGAACATGACTACCCCACAAAAGACCATTAGCAATTTCACCCTATGCTCTACAATAAAATATGCTGTGTAAAAGTGATTGCATTTGAAGTTATTTGTACATTTGAATGCAAACTACCCAATCATGAAAAATGAGGCTTCCATTTTCTATAAAAATAAATTAGGAGGCAATGCTTTGCTGGCAAAGCCATTTGAGCTCCTCAGTTCATAACTATTTATGGTAACATAAACAGATGTCTTTGCTCGCATTGTGAACTGCTTTGCAATATTAATTTAACATTACTTTATATCCTAAAGTGAACGTAGGTGACTTGTTTTAGGATCTAATAAAACCAGTCCTGATGTAGAGATCCTGTGGGAAATTAAACAATAATGTTACCTCCATAAATAATTTTCTTCTTATGAAATCATAATCCCCATTACAATTTTAGAACTGTTATTTAATATCATAATTTCCACATTAATATCTTAGGTACAAATGTAATTTTTAAAATGAAAACATACTTTTCAAGGAGACATTCCTTTGGGAAAATAAGTTCACTTCTAAATTTAAAGTAGAATAAAATAAATATTGGCTGTGTCACTTATCGCTTATTGACAGTAAAATTACTTTTTAGTTAACAGAACAATTTTTATCTGAGAAAGTATTACGATGCTAGTGCCTAGTAAATTGTAACTAAGAAAGCTGGTAATAATAACCCCTCAAATATGAATAACATAAATGCTGTCTCTGAAAATTATGCATATCTTTAAAATTCCTGAGAAACATTTAAGAATAAAATATTATCTTAAATGTAGTAGTTCTGCGTGCCCAAATGCATTCACTAACACACATATATTAATACATCTATTGGAAGCAGTATTACATAATAGAAAGAGCAAAATTTGAAGTTTAAAAAAAAAACTTTCTGATCTGAGTTCAAACAGCTGTAAAGCTTTTCATTTGCCCCTCAACACTAATTTCCTCATCTAGAAAATTGGAATAAAAATGGCCACTGTCTACTTTTGTGATAATTGCATTTTTAAAGATTAAATTATATAAAAATTACAAAATGTTTAATTCAATGCTAGACACATAGCACTGCTTCTAATTTGCATATTAAAATGTTTCTTGGTATACGCATTTAATAACACGAGAATAAATCCAGTGTCTTTATATTAGGTCCCAAGAAAAATAATACCTCTAATTAAATAATCCTAAAGACACTTCCAAAAATGCTGACTTAAGAAAATAAAAATTACAAAATAAAGAATATTCTTTCTTCTTTACATTTGCCTCCATGACATATTACTAGCAGGAGTCAATAATAACTGTGCTGTAGTAACCACTTCTAACCATTTTCTTCCAGAACAACACATAATTATAAGAGAAAAGTATTACATAAATTTTAGGCATGGGGAAAAAATACTTTCTTCTTCCCATCATATTGTGCAAGATACTGAAGGACTTTATATGAATTCAGTCTACTTGTATGAAATGATGTTAGTAATCTATAGCTACTAGTTTGCCAAATAATCATCTATAGCTTAAATTTTTGTCTCTTTTAGATATGCCATTTAGTGTTGTTGCTCATGTTCAATTTCCTCTGTTGGGGTTCAGAAAGTGATATTCCAAACACTGGGGTTTTGACATGCTAAGAGGCTTTAGATACTGTCTCAGAATCAACGTCCCTCAAACCCTGCCTTATTTCCCTCTCCCACCCAAAGTGCAAGAAGTAGCTCTGGAATGTGCTTATTTGACCAAGAAAACCTCTTTTCAAAAGAAATACAATTATTTCAAATAACTAGGAAAGATCAATCACCAGATAAGAGAAAAAGACTAGGAGTTATCCCCAGTCATCACTCAGATAGACTTTTCATCTGTTCTTCTGAAGACAGCTCCAAGAGATTACTTGGAGGAATTTATCTACACAATGATCCTGTACAGCCATACCCCTCACATTTCTGTAATGTCTGCCTCCTGTCTCCTTACATCCTTCCCCTATGAAGAAGATTATATAAGCTTCTGCACTCTTTGGGCTATAGGGTAATTATTCTTTTGCAGTTTCCCTTGTTATGCACATTTAAACATATTGTATGCCTTTTCTTTTATTAATCTGCCTTTTGTCTGTTGATTTTTCAGCCAGCCTTTGGAGGGCAAAAAGGAAATTTTCCCTTGACCCCTATACTTGGGCCCCTACACTGAAAGAACTAAGGGATTACCTCTATGTATATTTATTTTTTGTGTGTTTATCACATTTCTTCCTATGTATGAAACCACCTTTTGCAAAACTGTAACTGAGACAGTGAAAGAGATCTGACCTAACCAACTCCATCTCACTTCTTATCTCCAAGCCGTCCTTGTTCTTCCCTGGGCGTAGCTAAACTAACTTTTGGAGGAACTCAGTTTATAGTTTCCAGTTTAAAACAAAGACAATAACAGCTCTTTCTGAAAACAGACCCCCTTCTTGCCCAAGGACTAGACTGCTTTTGTAGGACTAACAAAAATAGCCACAAGATTAGAATATATGATTTAGGATTTATTTAGCTGGAGGGTACAAGTTTTTGACCTTCCCCAAATTGCTGCTGGGGACAACATTGCTACTATATATACATACTGTATATACACACACACAATTCATACACAATATATTATGTATTATATACATATATATATCAGATCAATGCTTGAGATATTTTGCACACCCTGCACTTGATGGATCCGCTGGCCCTACCCAGATCGGTGAGCTGGCTCCTCTGATCTTGTGGCCCCCACCCAGGAACTGAGTCAGCACAAGAAGACAGCTCAAGTTCCTGTGATTTCATCCCTGACGCAACCAATCAGCACTCCCACCCCACCCACCAAGTTGTCCTTAAAAACTCTGATCCCCAAATGTTTGGGGAGACCAGTTTGAGTAATAATACAACTCTCATCTCCTCCACAGCACACAGCTGACTCTTTCTTGATAAATTGGCTCTGTCTAGACAGCAGGTAAGGTGAACCCATTAGGCAGTTACATGTAAAGTCATAGAAAATTGTCAGTATCTTTAAGTATCATATAATCCAGCTATTGATAAGGAATATTCACATAAAGTAATTACCTAATGATATGAGGATATACTGTCTTAGTGATGGAGGCATGAATGGGAAAGACATGTACGTGTACATTACATTCTGAAGGAATAAAAAAGTCACTTGAAAAAATTATCAGAAAAATAATTCTAAATGAAATATCTGTTTTGAAATACTGCAAAAATTGAAGAAAGCAAAACATAATATTCCATCATGACAATTTTAGGAGCAAGGGGTAAGTTCTCCTTGCCCTCTGAAGTTTGGCTAAAAAAAAAAAGAAAAAGTCATTGACAAGATGAACATTAATAGAATAAACAGCATACAAATATATTTATTATGTATACTCTAGAAGAAACAGAGTGATTGCCCACCTCACAAATGGGATTTCAGAAACTTATATGCCATTCTGGCAAAATAGGTTATGGGAGGTGGGAGAAGAGGAATTTTGTTGAGTGTATTATTATTATTATTATTATTTTAATGTATTTATTATTATTATACTTTAAGTTGTAGGGTACATGTGCATAACGTGCAGGTTTGTTACATATGTATACTTGTGCCATGTTGCTGTGCTGCACCCATCAACTCGTCATTTACATCAGGTATAACTCCCAATGCAATCCCTCCCCCCTCCCCCCTCCCCATGATAGGCCCCGGTGTGTGATGTTCCCCTTCCTGAGTCCAAGTGATCTCATTGTTCAGTTCCCACCTATGAGTGAGAACATGCGGTGTTTGGTTTTCTGTTCCTGTGATAGTTTGCTAAGAATGATGGTTTCCAGCTGCATCCATGTCCCTACAAAGGACACAAACTCATCCTTTTTTATGGCTGCATAGTATTCCATGGTGTATATGTGCCACATTTTCTTAATCCAATCTGTCACTGATGGACATTTGGGTTGATTCCAAGTCTTTGCTATTGTGAATAGTGCTGCAATAAACATGCGTGTGCATGTGTCTTTATAGCAGCATAATTTATAAACCTTTGGGTATATACCCAGTAATGGGATGGCTGGGTCATGAGAATCAATGGATCTGGGAACAAATATTAACATGCACTATCTTGTGAAAGGGTCCGTTTAAGTGTAGTTACATTCTTGTTCTTACAGGGAGGAGAGGGAAAAACAATTGTTCTCCTTGGTAGGTCTAGATCTTAGATAAGGAAACTTCAACTTCTTTGGGAGAGATGGTTGGAGGAGAGTCAGTGAGATCTTGAGGTTTCTTTCATTCAGAAGTGGCACCAAAAAAGCTTTGGCACGGCTAAATCAAAGCAAAATATTTTAGGGCATTGGTTTCTAAGCCCCAAAACAAATAAAAATACAAGAATGCCTGTGTTGTGTCTATTTTCAGGGCAACTACTTCAATTTATATTTTTGTATATATCATAATATCATTGAAAAGTGACCCTGTATTGTTTATAAATAGGATGTATTTATCTATTCACTAAAAATACTGATTGATATGCTAACACTCTTTGATTTAGAATACAGATCAAAGCTTATAAATATCAGAGGTATTCAAATCAGAGCAATTCCATATTCAATAAGGGCTGTACAGAATAAAGCTGAGACCTAGTGGGCTGAGTTCCCAGGAAGTTAAGGCATTCTTAGTTACAGGATGAGATAGGAGGTCAGAACAAGATACAGGTCACAGAGACCTTGCTGATAAAACAGGCTGTGGTAAAGAAGCCAGTCATAACCCACCAAAACCAAGATGGTGACGGAAGTGACCTATGGTCTTCCTCACTGCTCATTTTATGCTGCTTATAATGCACTTACATCCTAAAAGACCCTCCCACCAGTGCCAGGACAGTTTACAAATGCCATGGCAACATCAGGAAGTTACACTATCTGTTCTAAAAAGGGGAGGAACCCTTGATGTGGATCTTTCCTTGTTCATTATAGTAATTTGAGAAAAATTGACTGTCCAAGTAACAAATGATATTTAACAGCAGTAGATTCTTTCTTAATGTTTGACGTGTGCCTAGAGATATGGCATCAACCACAATTAAGCAAATAATTTTTTAAGAACTGAATGAGTTTCTAATAATCCAAGTATCACATACAGATGCTAATTGTTTCATCAGGCTAAAAATATATTCACTTTATAAAGTATTTTTTCTTTTTTTAAAGAAGATGCTGCTGACAATAAAATGAATAATGGTTATATGTAAATTAGCATTATTGAATTTACTATATTTTCTAATGTTATATATATTTAAAACATTTAAAAAGGTAAATATAAAATCTAATTATTTGAGCCTTACCATAAACAAGTATTATTCTCTTTAAACATTTTAAATAGAATATTCCAGATTACTTTTTTAATCTAGAAAATGTAATGTCTCTCTATGATATACATGTATAAATGTAATAGAATTAATTATCTCCCTATAAACTCTAAATTTTTAATCAAGTGCCTAGGACATATCACAAATGAATCAATAAATTATTTTTTTCTTTGAGCTCCTTCGTAAAATTTGTATTTATACTGATTATTCTGTAATTGCATACAAATATGCATATGCATACACATACATATTTACTGGTTTATCCACACACTCAAATGAAATAGTTTGCCCATTGGTTTCATCTTGAATACATGTAGAAAGCATTACTCAGAACTATGGATAACGTTACATAAAGTTTATTCAATTCAGATCTTTACTATTTTAAAATGATATCTACTGTTAAATTTATGTTATATGGGTTATATATTATTTATTGACAGACTATTAAAATTTGTTCAACTATGAAAACATAGTACTTTCAATAATTAAAATTAGCATAATGATTCAAAAATAAAATTAATAAAAGAATTTCATTCATAATAGCATCAAAATGAAATATTTAGAGATAAGTGTAATTGGGTTATTGTGATGTGGTAACTATTTTGTTAAAAATTTATTATATTTTACATATTTATTTAAAAAATAGAATTACAATAAATATTTTTATTTTATAGAGCATTTTTACCAAATTATGTGCTGTTTAAAGTCTAGTCAGGAGCTCTTACAAAACAAGACTCTGACATAATATGTGAGGTCATACTAACACGAATGCTTTGGGTTGAAATAATTATAAGTGATATTAGTTGACTATTTTATATTTCTTATAAAAATTTAGTAATGTAATATTATTGCTTACATCAGAAAATACTAGTTTTTAAAAAATATCTAATGAAACAAAATGCAAGGAAGGGAAAATATTAGATATTTTTCAGCCTTGGTATCTGGTTTGGTCAACTTTTTTGTCACGGGCTGAACTATGGATCCAGTTCATACTACAAAGAGCCTACTTTCTGCCTCTTGTGGACATTTTTTTTTTTTTTTTAACTTGAACATCATTTTATTAAATAATCATTCTTCCCCTAGAGTAAGCCAGTTTCATTTATGGTGCCTCATATTACATTTTATTTTATTTATTTATTTTTTTATTATACTTTAAGTTCTAGGGTACATGTGCATAATGTGCAGGTTTGTTACATATGTATACTTGTGCCATGTTGGCGTGCTGCACCCATCAACTCGTCAGCACCCATCAACTCGTCATTTACATCAGGTGTAACTCCCAGTGCAATCCCTCCCCCCTCCCCCCTCCCCATGATAGGCCCTGGTGTATGATGTTCCCCTTCCCGAGTCCAAGTGATCTCATTGTAGGTGGGAACAATGAGATCACTTGTAGACATTTTTGTTTGTGCCTGGAGGCCTCAGCTTTTTGACTTTGGATGCAACAATCCCTTCGTCCCAGTGAACAGCATCTTGATGTGATTAATCTCCAGTGGCTTTGCTATCTTCTTAGTGACATTTCAGCCCTTTTCACCATGTCTGGGTAAGTGGATCTCATGTTGGTCTATCATGTGTAAGTCCTACTTAACTAACAAGGTTTTAAGTGATACAATAATTTCTTAGCTAACAAATTAGTAGCTCTTAAATTTTATTAAAAGCAAAATGTTGAAACCAAACTAAAATGAAAACAAAAACTTTAATCTCTACATTTTATACACAATTAAAATTAATTCGAAATGGATAATAGAGCTAAATGTAAGAGGTAAGTCTATAAAAATAACAATGCAAGTTTAACAATAAACACAGCCTTGCAGCGTTTACTGTGAAAATGAAGGTGTTGACCAGGAAACAAGGATATCCTATAAACACCTGTTTATCTGAGGACATTTACCAAAGCTTTGAAAGAAAGTTTTGTAAAGCCTGAACAACAGATCTGAAATACCAAGATACTAACCACCTCACATCCCAGCAGCCCTAAACACACCTGAAAAGAAGTTTTGTGCGCATTCTACGCTCCCTCACTTTACCATTCAGTGGTATAACTGAGTCGTTATTTTACATCATTTCCTAAAATTTCCCCATGGACATAGCACCCCATAAATAGAATTGAAGATGAAATTTAAAACATACTATTTTTGATAAGGCTATTATACATTTATAAACTGTCAACTGTTAGCATTAATAAAACGGATATTGTTCTATTATCAGGAGACATAAGAGTGCTCAGAGACTGTAATTTAACATCTACCTGGTTTAGTTTAAAAATCATTTATTCTATAATTTGAGCCTCAGAAACTATTACCTTCAAATATGACACGTTGACATGCTGAACTGAAGAAAAAGCCTCAAAATCTCTCTGACCTTCTCCCTGGACCCACCCCTTCCTTTCCCCACCCAGTCTCTCAGTCTTTCTCAGAACACAAGATGAAGTTATTCTCTCAATTCCTCTTATCTGCTTAAAGTCTGAATCCTCCAAAGAAGAAAACAATTATCTATGTTCCCTATTCTGAGTTTCCATTAACTGAACCCTTATCACAGGAAGAAAGACAGAAGTTTGTCAACACACCTGGATAGATTTCTGTCTCAAATCATTGTCTGCTCTGCTGGTCCGACAGACTTTGTCCCAGGCCAATGTATGCTCTTCAAGTCCACTGAAATCTTCCAAAAATCATGTACTACCCTCCTAAAATTATTCACACTTCCCCATCTCTCTTACCATGAATAAGAAGGGTATATAAGCATCTGCACCTCACTGTGTGGTAGGGTAATCACTCCCTGATTCTCACCCACTCACGTACCTGAATACACTTATATGCCTTTTGTCCTATTAACCTGCCATTTGTCAGTTGATTTTTAATGAACCTTCAGAGGGTGGAGGGGTAAGAGTTAAAAAAAGAAGAAAGAAACAGAAAAAGTGGCTCAACAGTCAAATACAGGTTTATTTTAGAGAATAAACATGAAAGGGGTTTCTAGCCGATTTCAATCAAAAGCCTTCTCTCTTACAGACTAAGGGTATTGAAGGGTTTAGGGAGGGAGAGCTTATCTCAGGCTCGGAATGTTACTGTGTGGAGAGTTTTATTGTGGGGTTGAAATGTCTCTGGTTGGAGGGCAGGTAATCTCGGGCTGGCATGTTTCTGATTGGAGGGGAGGTTATCTCAGGGTTGGCATATTTCTGGTTGGAGCGGGGTTTGTATCAGGGTTGGAATGTTTCTGGTCAGAGATGTCACTTGTGATTCATGGGCATGTTGACATTAGCCATTAGGCTGATGTTTTGGGGCTGGATTTAGGGAGACTCTAAAATGGTGGTGTTTGTCCAAGATGGCGATGCTCCTGCTGTTTTGACAAGGGGAAGTTTTCCTTTGGTCCCTACACACTGAAGACCTAAATCCTGCTTGTTTTTGGAAGACTTGATAAAGTTGTATTTAATGTGACTAGGGAACATTAATCAGATGCAAGCTTTTTGACATTCATTTCAGTATTTAAAGAGGCTATAGAGTTGGAAGAAGTCAAGAAACATGAAGTTTTAGTTGAAAAAACTATTAACTTTAATGTAGATTTTACAGTTTTGCCTTGTGATGATTTTCCCCAACTGACAATCTACTTATTCCTAGGAGGCTTGATTAGATCTTTAATTAACTCAATCTAGAAGTGCAGTGACCTCTAATTAAATTAAATTTTGCTTCTCCTGGCAGGAAAATAATGAACTTATTTAAATAAGTTTCACAGCTATGCAAAATCAAAACCAATTTGAAGCTAATAATGAAGTATGTCAATAGGTGTACAAACTAGAAAGAAAGGAAAGTACTTGTCTATCAATCAAAATTATGAGGTTTAAAAACTTGATTACTATAAATGAAGCAATTTGTAAACATACATATGTACTGAATGTTAATAAATGAAACATATCTTTGGAAAAACATATCAGAAAATCATAAAAATCCTAATTATTTTTCTGAGTGATTTCCTTCAAAATCAATTTAGTTTGCTCTTGTTTGAAACACTTTTAGAAGTTTTGTTTTTGAATATCTTGCAAAATTAGTATTAATCACATTGAAAAATCAACCATAAATAGTCATGCTGACTATATATTCCCTTTCTGCTATATGATTTTAAAATGTATGTTTAAAATATGAATAGAATTCTATGTTCCATGGTTAATATGTTATTCAAATATGCTAAATAATATGAAGACCTCCAACAAACAACTGTTAAAATAATATCAAATAGATATATGCAACTTGGCCAGAAACTGTATGTTAAATGAAATGCTTCATTTTAATTCTTATGAACTTGAAAACATTAATGTCTTAATCTATTTTCTGCTGCTATAACAGAATACCACAGATTCAGTCATTTATAAAGAAAAGAGATTTATTTGGCTCCGTGGTTCTGAAAGTTGGACAGTCCAAGATTGAGGGGATACATCTGGTTGTGAGAGCCTTCTTGCTACATCATAACATGGTGGAAACTATCACATGCTGAGAACTCATGAGAGAGAAAGAGAGAAAGACAGAGAGAGAACAAATCGGGTCAAATTCATCCTTTTTAATCAGGAGCCCACTTCCATTAAAAGTCACACTTCGATAATAGCATTAATACATTCATGAAGAGAGAGTCTTCATGACCTATTCACCTTTTAAAGGCCTTTCTGACACTCTTATATTAACAGTTTAGTTTCAAAATGAGATTTGGAGGGGACAATTGAACAATAGCAATTGATGAATATTTTATTATAGTTTTTATAAATACTCATTATGAAATTAAGAACTTTCTCCAGGTGGTGCATATTGTTTGACTATTTTGATCAGGTTTATTTTATTATTTGATTGTAAAAATCACATGTGATCATTTAAATAAAATATAAAATAAATATATTAAAAACATTAATTTCTTAAAATTACACCCCAGATATATTTCCCCTTTTTAGTTAATATTTTCACATATTTAGTTTTTGTGTATGGAACTTTTTCTTTGGTAAAATTCCTACAAATGTAATTCAAATATTTTGCATTTAAATTTTGTGAGTTTTGACAAATGCATATACTCACAGCTCCATTAAGTTGTAGAATATTTTCATCATCCTAGGATTTCTTTTTATCCTCCTTCCCAGCCAACTCCAAGCCAACTCCATTGCCATTCAGAGACAGACCTTCTTTAAACAATTCTGCCTGGGCAATTAGTCTATACTTGGAATATTTTTTTTACTTGTTTTTGAAAAACATTTCTGAGTCATGTCTATACATCCATAAATTTCAAGTCAACCTATATATCATATGTACATACAATTAGTTTATACACCTTCAAGTTCTGGTTATTTTCTGTCTTTAGTTATTATTAAAACTATAATTAACTATATTTTTATTTTATTCTATAAATTTTTTAAAGAGACACAGAGTCTCACTATGTTGGCCATGCTAGTCTCGAACACCTGGCCTCAAACAATCCTCCTACTTTGGCCTTCCAAAGTGCTGGGATTACAGATATGACCCACCATGCCCAGCGTAAATAAATTTATTTTTATAATAACTACAAACAAAAAACAGTTCAAACTTGAGAACATACTATATAATTTGCAGATACCATGATGAAATCACTTTACTCAGACAGGGCCAGGAAGGCGCAAAAGTCTGAGATAAGAATGTATACATGTCTGGGAGAGGAACAATTTCCAAGAACTTTCTCAGAAAAACCCAAAAAGCCCTTTCACATCCTGCATGCATCTCCCACGTTGGAAAGGCACACCACTGCACGTTCTTAGGGCTGCAGTAATTCAGATGAGACACCCTCAAAATAACACTTGCCAGGGAATGGCATCTCTACTAACAAACTGATTACAACTCTGGCTTTGAGCCTCTGGAACCAATGAACTCTGCTTCTTAACAGACTTTGTAAGCCTCTCTCTTTTTGCTAATTTTCTCTTTACCCTTCTCTCACCCAGTGTACTAGTGGGTTGCCATTCTGTGCATTCTGGATTATAATCCTTATTTCTCATTCCTGAGTAAACTCAAGATATTTGTAGATAGTTTTCTCTGATGTATTTTTTGAAGTTGGCAATACATATCATAGAGGAAGTTTTCCTTTATAAGATAAATATTGAGTTCCTACTTCCCGTAACACAATATTAAGTGTAGTTTATAGTGATACACCTTTACTCTATGTTTTACATATTTATTGATAGGGCATGTGGTGTATTAAATAAAAAACTATTTAAGAAGTATATATTGGGTAGATGTTTGGCATGTTAACAAAGGCATTACTTGTCTTTAAGATTACATTAACAAAGTCAAATTATAGTAGAGAAATTTCTATGTAAGAAAACATGTTGCATTAATAATTAATTGTCGGATTTATTTAAAGGCAGAAAATAAACATTATGATGCATCTTCATAATAATTTGCCATATATATATAGTTATGCTAAGGGGACCAAGAAGTTTTACTTTCCTCTTAGCCATATTTATATACGTCAAATGTGTTTCTAAAATAAATTTATTTGAATAGTAAATATTAGTCATGCCAATACAGAGTGAACAACAATCTTACGCTTATGTGAAATAAAAATGTCTTCAGTAGAAATTAACTCAATAAACACGTTCTATTTTTGACTTCAATTCCAAAACAAACTATATGTATGTAGTTTGGGAGTCATCTAATACAACAGTTAAGATCATGGGCTCTGGAGTGAGATGCATTGAGATACTAATTCTAGGTCAGCTAATTAGTAGTTTTGTAAACTTGAGCAAGTAATTTAATATTTAAAACTTTAGCCACATCATTTATAATACAGAGACAACAATAATACTTATACTATTGAATTTTGAAGTACTTTATGAAACACGCAAAAATATACAGGCAAAATACTTTATTAGACCTGGTATACCGTAGAGGCTTAATATTGTAGTTAACTATTATTGTTCATTATAATCATCATAATTATTATCATCAAGATCATGTTAATATCAGAAGTATCATTAATTTTGACTGCTAATAGTGGAAGTAAATGCAGTTATTGTCTGCATTTTCAGTAATGCATTGTTATATCTAAATATACATCTTCATGTTGAAAATAAATTCGCTATTCTTATCATTATTATTTTACCAAAAACTGCAATTTTGTCATACCCAACTTAAGAACCAGAGTGCAGCTTCTCAAGTAGCCATCAGGTTGACATTCATAATTACCAATTTCTTGCTTTTTAAGTAGTTTTTATATTAATTATTAGTTTATAACGAAAACTGTCTTCTGTAGCATTTTTAGTTGTGATTTCATGTTTTATCCTTGTGTTTCAGTGTAGCTACAGTTTATTTATTTCCACCCCTTTATAATATCTCATTCTAAGGATATATCAGTTTAATCATTCATTCTTCTGGTGTGCATAATCAGTTTTTTTTTCATTGCTGTTACTAAAATGCTGCGGTGAACACTGTTAAAATGTTTCTTCATTTAATTGTTACTCTAAGCTAAATACACAGAATTGGGGGTTGTAGTGATTTTTAAACTGTCTTTGAGACTGACAACTATAATAAAATTTGAAGTATAAATTTTCCTTTACAGATGACAAATATACAGATTCTATCATGGAAATAAAATAGAGTCAATTATCTTTTAGAAATATAACATCGGTGCACTATTACATGATAAATATTTGAAACCCAGTGGAGTTATAAAGAAGAAACTGTCTCTATCCGAAACGTTGCCTGCAGCAGAGAAGAGGAGGAACAATCCTGAGCTTCTCTGTAGCTTCTGTATGTGCTCACAGTGGCAGTACTTCTCCAGAAGCTAGTAGGTGAGAGTGGTTGGGAATTAAACTTTTTAGAATTGTATCCTCTGCAATACAGATTATAGAAAGGGAAAGAGAAGGGAGTAGACTTGTGCACAAACAGGCACATCAGACTACTACAATAAGCATGTTCAACAAATTTTTCAAGCATTTTCCTATTGATTGACATTTTCTTTTCTTACCTGTTGTCACTCTGAACAAAACTAGAGTAAATATGTTTTCCTCTATTCTGATATGGTTTTTGTTTTCAATTCTATGGTGATGATTCAGAAATGAGACCTTTTTAAATATAGGACATATTTCATTTTCAAAATTTAATAAGTATTTAAACAGTTGAATAAGCATGAGTAATTTGGGCTCTAAAACTCTGTGTTACAGAAAAGGAGTCCCGATCCAGGCCCCAAGAGAGCGTTCTTGGATCTCACTCAAGAAAGGATTTAAGGCGAGTTTGCAGTGCAAAGTGAAAGAAAGTTTGTTCAGAAAGTTAAGAAATAAAAGAATGGCTACCCCATAGAGCAGCCCAGAGGGTTGCTGGTTGCCCATTTTCATGGTTATTTCTTGATGATATGCTAAACAAGGGGTGGATTATTCATGGCTCCCCCGTTTAGACCATATAGGGTAGCTTCCTGATGTTGCCATGGCATTGATGAACTGTCATGGCCCTGGTGGGAGTGCAGTAGTGAGGACGGCCAGAGGTCACTCTTGTCGCCATTTTGGTTTTGGTGGGTTTTGGCCGGCTCCTTTATTTCAGTCTGTTTTATCAGCAAGGTCTTTATGACCTGTGTTTTGAGCCAACCTCCTATCTCATCCTGTAACTTAGAATGCCTTAACCATCTGGGAATGCAGCCCACTAGGCTTCAACCTCATTTCACCCAGCTTCTATTTAAGATGGAGTTGCTCTGGTTCACACACCTCTGACATAAGGATCACTGTATGGTTACAAAATATGGGAAGCTGGTAATATTGCCTTCACGTCTTTCTCCTAAAGGGTTAATATCTGTCTGTCATATTATAAGTGGGTATATGGGAATCCAGTCTTGTAGGTGTCTGAGGATGACTCTTTGGATTTATGTAAATTAACATGTTTGCCGGAGTTCTTAGTCCTCATCCCTGTTTAAACAAATGAATTACTGATATTTATGGGATGAAAATCTCTCTACGGGAAAAATTTAAAATGAGTGGGTAGCCAGAAAAAGTGATTGAGAAAAATGCAAGAGACAATGCAAAAACTAAAGGCACTTTCTGTGACAGAAAGTCTCCACCATTCTCTTCTGTTCCCATGCCTTCCCATGTTAGTCTCTATCCCTCCTGAACTCCTTGCAGCCTACTATCTTTCTCCAGAATTCAGGCTAGTTTTTTGTCTTATGACCTCGATGAGTCAAGAACTACTAATTTGTAGTTGCTTCAGGTTTTTCTCTTGTTATATGATAGGACACTCTGACTATCTCTCTACAACTCTATGTTTGCATAACTCTTTAAATCAAAACTAATAGTCTCTTTTCACGGACAAAATTGATGTTTGTTTTACAGTTTCTTTTTCTAGTCTTGAATGTCAACAAACAAAAATAAAATCTGATTGAAACATATTATATTATCATGTAGAAATGTGGAAGAGTAATAGTCATACAGCACGAAAGCAGTACAGTCTAAATTCAAGTATAATCCAGTAGGAGAAATCATGGATTTCAAAAAGCAATTAGAGCCACCTTTCAGCTTCTTCATAGTAATTGTTCAATAGCATTATCTAAAATTTTGTAATGGGACTTTTCTAAGCATATGTTAAGAAAATAATTAAAATAAGAATGATTTTATTATTGGTTTGACATTATTAAATGATCAAAGTAACATATACTCTTGATCAAAATTCTAAATTTCTAAAATATCTGTGGCTAATATTAGTAGAGTTTTTTTAAATTTCATATGATTTTCTATGAAATAGACTATAATGCATGAATGCTGAAATTTGTTCTGACACTTTATTTCTTAAAAATGCCTTTCTTTAACTGTATGAATTATTCCTGAAAACAGAAACACTTTAACATATATAAAAGGAATACTTGAAAATTAAACATATTATGTACTTGAAAACACATATTTCTCAATTTAAAGAATTTTGCAATAGAAGAAACTAAGACTATCATGATATTACTAAGAGCTACAAGTACAATTATCTGCAGTTTGGTTCTGTAGACAAAGTGAAAAATTTTGAATGAAGTAATACATATTTCTTTAGTGCTTTAACAATACAAGTAAATTCAAATGACTCTTGGACAAGGATTTCTCTGTATTCCTTTTAATCCATATTAATGTTAAATGAATCTTATTTATCATTTCTCAAATAAAGTAACAGCAGAAAACCCTGGAAATTACTTTTAACTCAAGGAGTTTAGATAAAGAGCTAGATGTAAATTGAGGAGAACAGAAACTCATGGATTGTCTATTGCAAAAAACAGGGAACATTTTATAATAAATTTACATTTCTGTAATAAAAACAATACTAATTTTTCAAATATTCTTCAGCTATTGTGAAAACCAATGCAAAGGTAGAACACTGTCAAACTTTCTGTAATTTTCTGTAATTTTCAAACTTCCCCTACTCTTTTACTATTTCTGTCATGGTGCCTGTTATTTTTCCCAAAATTTTCAATTGCATATTTAAACTATAAATCCACTGGTGTTTCTCTAAGAAATGAATCACTTTATTTATACATTGTCTCAGATAACTTTCTTTTTTCTGCTTGAGTTATGCATTTTAATTGGCAAAAACAGGGAAGAGAATTATTTTACCCAATGTGAAGATTGTGTCTAATTCTGCTCTTTTCGTCCTCCATGACTTTAAAAATTTTTTTTATAGATTGTAAGAATCATCCCTAGAAGGAAATAGAAATTTTATTATTATCACCTTCCTTATTTGACAATGAAGAAACTATAGAGTTTGATATTTTTCCAGAATTACATAGCTAACAGAAGTCTTGTGACTCCCTAGTATACACTGTTATCTGCACTTTAACTCTAAAAGTGTAACCACAGTGGTATTGGTTGTCCTGGGAACTAGAGCTGTGTTCATGTTTTACGTAGAACTTGATACTGATAGCATTACAAGATGTTTTATGTCTTTCAATACACAATAATGGATTAGTCTGGATTCTCTAGAGGGAAAGAACTAATTGAATATATGCATATATGAGAGAAAGTTTATTAAGGAGAATTGACTCACACAATCACACGGTAATGTCCCATGATAGGCCGTCTGCAAGTTAAGGAGCAAGAAAGTCAATGGCGGATCAGTCAGAGTCCCAAAACCTCAAAAGTAGGGAAGCCGACAGTGCAGCCTTCAGTCTGTGACTGAAGGTCTGAGAGCCCCTGGCCAACCACTGGTGTAAGTTCACAAACGCTGAAGAACTTGGAATCTGATGTTCGAGGGCATGAAGCATCCAACACAGGAGAAAGATGAAGACCAAAAGACTCAACAAGTTGATTCATTCCACTTTCTTCTGCCTGCTTTATTCTAGCTGCAGGGGCAACTGATTAGATGGTGCCCACCCAGATTGATGGTGGACCTGTACCTCCCAGTCCACTGACTCAAATGTTAATCTCCTTTGGCAATACCCTCACAGGCACACCGGGGAACGATACTTTGCATCCTTCAATCTAATCAAGTTGACACTCAAATTAACCATCACAAGTAAGAATTCCTACATTTAATAATAAATCATGGACACAAACAGATATTTTAAAAGATGCTACCTTGAAGACTGGTCATACAAGAAGTGTAAAGAGAGCTTGATTGTACTGGGTCCTATTTATTAGCCATTAACGTTACAGAAACACATGTTAAAGAATAGAGTGAGTTTAGAGAGAGTAGATTGAAATGATACAGAGATAAAATAAAATTTTAAAAGCAATTTAACTTTTAATGTATAACAATTCTTCTCTTCCCAACTTATCTGCTCAACTGGAGCAATATCCATTTTGTCATTTTAATGTCAATTATGTAATACATACCTTGAAATGAAAACATTGCCTTAGGGCAAATGATAGTGAACTCCATTCAGTTAAATTTTATGACTATGCTTTCTATTTCAATGATAATTTAACAGTCTACTTAACCATTTTCATTCAAACTATTTTTATTTCTAAAGTATGTTCCTCATCTCCTATTTCCATTTCTAAAACGTGTCCCTCATCTCCTTTTCTATATATCTATATAGAAAGATACACAGATAGATAGACAGATAATAGATAGATAATAGATAGATAGATATTTCCAGATAGATAAATAGTTCAATGGTTTTGAACCTTTAATAAGAAAAAAATATATACTATAGAGCTAAAGAACGCTGTTTGTTTGGTGTGACATTGGGTCAAGGTTTGGGGATACCCGTGGCAGAATTAGTAGTAGACAGAGTATTCATTAACGAAGATTCACAAGGTGATTTAAAAAAAAAAAAAAAAAAAACTGATGTCTGACACGATCAACCCTGTTTCCTTATCATTCAGCAGCATGTTGGCGATTTCACCAGCTGATAGGGAACAGATATCCAGACTCTGGGCGTTGAAGGGCGACCTCCAATACATCCACCTCCGGCAGCATATGGTTCACCTTCCTCAGAAACTGCATCATTCTCATGTCCCTCAATCAGCCCTTTAGGTTCCTTGATCAGGTGCAAGGTATTGGCCGCCCACTCCACTTTGGGTATCACATAAACCACGAAGTGGAGGTTGAACTCCACAAGATGATAGGGACCTCGGTGTCCTGGAGGCACAGGGTAAACCACAGGGCCCCACTCCCTGCACATGCAAGCTTAGTCCATGGTGGGTGAACAGTTTCATGTGGCCTCACCAACTCTAGCGAGGTTGGAACTGGAAAAGAGATGGAACCAGAAGTTGTCTATAATTTAATAAAACCATTTTGAATCCCAATCTGCAATATCTAGTTATAAATTTTTTTTACCATTTCTCAATGAAGTATCTCTATGTTACTTTACCTTTAAAAATCTTTGGACTATTTGATAATTAAGAAATAGTTTGATTTATCAGCAAATTGTTGAGTAATATAAAATTGAAGCAAACATATAATCAGTACTTTGAAGACATCATTGATTGTGTTTGTCTTTTGATATAAAGCCAACTAATCTCTTAAAAATTTGACACAAAATGAAATGGTTTTTAAAATAAGATTATATAATTCCAAATGAAATCATACATTGATGCACTTGTTTCAAGTCCCTGATTTCGCAGATGAAGAAGGCTTATTACTTCTGCAGCCACCCATTAAGTTAGAGACTTGAAACTAACCTCTTATCTTCTGACTGGCAATTTTGTGTATATTAAGATGTATATTCATATTTAGTGTTTATATTAAATATTACCATATTCTTTATTAAAATTAATATATTTTAATTACACTTTAATGTATTACTAGGTTTGAGAACTTTTTCTGCTTCTGTGATATAATAGTGGTTAAAACAGTCAAGATCCATGTGGTCGTAGAGGTTAGTGTAAAAGACAAAATAAACAAAGAAATGTTACACTTTCTGGGAGTGATAATTTTGTGTAGAAAAGTAGAGTGAGAGACTAGAGAACAGTTGGAGAAGAAATCTGTTCTAGGTACATTAGTCTAAGTGGAATTCTGTGACTTATGAAAAGACTTAAATAATTCAAGTTTATTGATTATGAAGAGAAGTTTATCAAAATTATTTTTCAAAAGAAAAAAAAGATCTCAGATAACTTTAATAATCACCACATACCACATATCTTATAAGTGATCAAATCAGGTGTGAATTCCAGCCTGTTTAAGACCATAGCAAATTTCCTTTCCATTACACTAGTCTTCATTTCCATTTAGTGATGTCATGTTTTAGTGGTGTTGTTAGTAATTATATGTCACATCCATAATTGAAATAATGCTATGTGTAACATTAAAACATATTTCTTTAGTGTGGTGACCTTTAGTGACGTGGCATTGTTTTTAAAATGTAGTTATCAATCAAGCATATAAAAATGTTTATGGTAATTTTAAAATATTATTGAAAAAAATATCCAGGGGAAGTGTGTACTCTATTTAAATGCCAATGAAGATTCAGAAAAATAATAGTCATAAAAAGCTTTGTAGAGGTTGTAGGATTTTATCTATCTTTTGAACCTTGGAAAATATTTCAATTACTTTACAGAAAAAGTAAGATAGGCCCATGGAGTGTTAACAAACGTGAAACAAAAGAATATTACAGAGCAGATATAGAGATAAGAAACCAAGAAAGAGCAAAAAAAGAAGTTCAGATAAAACTAACAGAAACTAAATTTGGATAGTTAGAATAAGATCAGATTATAGAAATCTTAAAAAAAAAAAAAACTAGATGTAAAGGTTTTATTTTGTTTTTTAATACAATCATGTTTTAATTAAACTTGCTTAGCAACACTATGATGACATGATTAGTGCAGGAACACTTAGTAGGAAGATGAAACAGATGGGGAACTTTCCAGTCTTCCACACATGATCATGGATACAGTAATGTTAGAAAAACTCAGACTGCCTCAAGTAGGACAGAGCTCATTTCCAATTTTGTTCCAATATTGTGTTACCATGGGAAACTTAATTTCACTAAGCCTTAGCTTTCTCACAAACAAAATGAGTATAACAAAAATACCTAAGTGATGGAGTTTCTTAGAATTATATGTTGTTATTATTTTCACAACCACTTACACTCTGAAAAGAAATTACATGTCTTAGTATATTAGGATCTGATATGCATAACTGCTCAAGAAATGCCACAAAGACATATATGATGAAGTGGACAAAGAACAATCATTCACATCCCATATGTCTGAAATTAGATTATTTGAGGTGTATAGCTTAAAGATTCATGTACTACAATTATCAGTCACTTACTATGTGCTAAATATTCTGCAAGTACATTTTGACATAAAAAATTCATTGAACCAATCTGGCATCTATGAAAAATACATTAGGATTCGCTTGGAATATATATTTAATGTGAGGATGCAGGGAATTAAAAGAAAAAAAACCCTGAATGGACAGAGTAAAAAAAAAAATCCATACCTAGACATACAGTAGGAAAATCTCATAATAATTCATATATCATGTTTTCCATTCTTTGACTTTCTACTTTGTGTACTTTTCTTGTAAACAGCATAAGATTATAGACACTATATTATAATGAATAAAGGTATATTTAGACATATATTAATATAATCCAGTGCATTGAAATATTAACAGGTAAAAAATATTATTGTCTTGTATGACACCAAGGCAGAGCTCTAGTGTAAGCTATGAACTTTGAATGATGTTGACATACCAATGTAGGTTCATCAGTTATAATAAATGTAACATTCTAGTGGGGAATGTTCATAGTGTGGGAGGCTGCACATGTGTGAGAACAGTAAAAATATGAGAACTCTCATATTTCTGTTCAATTTTTTTATAAGCCTGAAACTGCTCTAAATATAAAGTCTACTTAATTATCTAGCACTACAAAAAATATCATTACCTCAATAGATGCAGAATGAATGCAACATGATTCAAAATCTATTCAGGATTAAAATTTTAAAACTCAATCTGATAAAATAATCATTAAAAAGTTATAATGAATATCATACATTATGGTAAAATATGAGATTCGTACTATTTAAAATCAGGAATGAGAGCAGAATGTCTATTGGTTTAGTCTGTTCAAGCTGCTATAAAAAAATACCATAAATTAGGTAACTTATAAATATCAGAAATTTATTTCTCACAGTTCTGGAGATAAGAAAGTTCATGATTAATGTATTCACAGATTCAGCATCTGGTGAGGGCTCACTTCCTGGTTCACAGGCCGTCGGCCCTTCCTTTCCACTCTTCCATTGTCTTGAACAGTAGCTCCTGGCTTCTAGTTGAGATAGCTGACTATTCTCCTTATGTGGTGATTTGGCCATACCCTTAGTGGTCTCTTCAAACTTTGCTTTCACATTTTTTTAACAAGATAGATAAGCTGAGAACTTTTCAAATCTTTAAGTTTGAATTCCTATTTGATTAACAATTTCATCTTCAAGTCATTTCTCTCTTCCCCCATTTTAGTCTACGGAAGTCAGGAGAAGCCAGGCCACTCCTACAATTCTCTGCCTATAGTTTGCTTCAGCTGAATATCCAATTTCATAGCTCACACAATTTACTTTATGCCAAGTTCTTTGCCACTTTATAATAGGGATACCCTTTCATCCAGTTTTCAATAACATGTTCCTCATTTAAGATTGGTACCTCTTCAGGTGACCTTTGCCATCCATATTTTAATCAACAATTTGTTCAGAATTACTTAGGTATTCTTTAAGAAGGCTGACACTTTCTCTATGGTACTCTTCTTTTCTCTCTGAACCCTCACCAGAATCACCTTTAAATGTTTCTTCATAACAATACAGGCTTTTTCCAGCAAGCATTTTAAACCTCTTCCATCCTCTGCTCATCACCCAGCTCCAAAGCGTTTCCACATTTTTAGGTTTTTTTTTTTTTTTTTTTTTAACTTCAGCATGGTCACCTCTTATTGTCAATTTGTGTCTTACTCTATTTAGGCTGTTATAACAGAATGCCATAAACTGGGTGGTTTATAAACAACAGAAATGCATTTCTCACATTTCTAGAGTATGAGAAGTCCAAAATTAAAGCACTGGCAGATTTGGTGACTGGTGAAGGCCCACTTCCTCGTTCACGTGGCTGTCCTTTCACTTAGTCTTCACAGTGCAAAAAGAATGAGAGAATACATTTAAGGAGTTATGGCTCCTGGCAAGCCCATCATAAATTGAAGATACTTTAAGTTGGAAATACATGTAATATACCTGAACTACAGAACATCATAGCTTAACTTAGCCTATCTTAAACATGCTCAGAACATTTACATTAGCTCACATTTGAGCAAAGTAATCTAACACCAAGCCATCTTATTATAAAGTTGAATACCTCTTGTAATTTAATGACTACTGTACTGAAAATGAAAAACAGAATTATTATATTGGTACTCAAAGAATAATTTCAACTGAATATGCATAACTTCGGCATACTTGCAAACCCCCAAAACAGCAAGGGAAACAATAGTACATTGGATACCATCTATACAATTAGAAGTCAGTGAATTTTGGCCTGGCACAGTGGCTCACACCTGTAACCCCAACATTTAGGAAGGCCAAGGCAGGTGGATTACTTGAGGCCAGGAGTTCAAGACCAGCCTGGCCAACATAGCAAAACCTCGTGTCAACTAAAAATAAAAAATATTAGTGGGTGTGGTGGTGCACACCTATAATTTCAGGTACTTAGGATGCTGAGGCACACATAAGAGTTGCTTGAACCCTGAAGGGGGAAGTTGCAGTGAGCCGAGATTGAGATCACACCACTGCACTCCAACCTGGGTGACAGATTCTGTCTCAAAAAATAAAAAAAAAGTCAGTGAATTTTATCATGGTATGATTCAGATGGATTCAGAAAGAGGCCTAATGTATGTTTCATAAATATACTCTTACAATTTAAAAAATTATGGCAAAACAGCATTTTTATTTGAAAAACATATCATGAATCAAAATGATGAGAAGGATTTAAAAAAGTGAGGGTTGTGCCTAGCTCTCATAATTACTTGTGATATTTAAAATGCAAACTTTTTGCCTTTCTATATTTCCAAAGGATATAATGGCTCTAATTTAGTAATTTTAAGGAGTTATTGATATAATTGTTTCTCATTATCTATGGATTCCATATCCATAGATTCAATTAACTATGAATAAAAAAATATTCAAAGAAAAATTGAATCTGTACTAAACATGTACAGGCTTTTTTTTTTTTTATCATTATTCCCTAAACAGTATAGCATAACAACAATTTATATTACATTTAGATTGTGTTAGGTATTATATGTAATCTAGAGATGATATAAGTATATGAGAGGATGTGCACAAGTTATATGCTAATATTACACAATTTATATAAAGGGGCTTGAATATCTGTGGATTTTGGTATGCACAGAAAATCCTTGAACCCATCAATCCCCCATGGATACCAAGGGATTACTGTACTTAATAAACTATATGTTAATTAAAACTTCGTAGTAATAGCTATAAAATATTCTTTCTCCAATAGTAAAATATTAGCATATTAAAAATAACACTACAATGACATCCTCCTACTGTATTCAATACATGCTTTCAGGGCATGGAAACTAATTCATTATAAGCATGGAAAGAGAATTTCAATGTCATATTCATTTGTTTTTCTTCTGTTTGTATTTATTATAAATAAGGTTGATATATTGCTTGCAGCTACTATTAATATTAAATACTTGATAGATTACATTAAACTAACTCTCTCTGAATTCAATCATTCTTCTTCTGAGCAGTGTAGCAATGACTCACAGTTTATTAGAAAGAAAAACTTATATCCAAAAGACAGGATATAATTTGGCTGCAATTTTAAGTAAAAAAAAATTCTACTTGTGGATCAAAATGTATGCCTATATTTTTCCCTTAAAGATTTCATCGGCTATTTATTGCTATGCTTGAACTTAATATTTTATATTAGTAGATACAGATGTTGAGAGGGCATACATTTAATGGGTATGTCTATGAGAAGCAGTGGTTAATTATCTAGTTGAGAGTCTACATATTTGTACATGTTTTATCAAAATGTTTTATGTTCTATGAAGCTTTTTTTTCTGATCTCTGAAGAACTATACTCTGAATTACATTTTTAAATGAAGCAAATTTAGAAGATATTCAAAACAGAAGAAAATGGAATTGGCTATATTATTATCAGACAAAAAAAGTAAGGATAAATATTTAATAGTGTTTTTGAAACCACTTTCTTGAGGTATGATTGGCATACAAAAGGGTGTGCATACTTAATAAGTATAACTTGATGAGTTTGGAGATAATTATACAACCATAAGCCCACAATTTATTGGAATAAAACCAGTGATGGTAAGAAATCACATCCCTTTTATTAATCCATATTTTAAGAACTTAAAAGTGAACAACAGGGTTTTCAGTTCTGGGCAAAAATTGATATAAATATACTTTACGTGTCTCATTCAGTGAATAAAACCATATAAAATTATACAAAAGAAATATAGCAGCTATTTGAGAACTTTGAAAGTAGATAGCAGCTAGTAAATAAGTAAAGAACACCATGACTTAAAGTACCATTGAACGTGCAGTCATTTACCATTATTTTCCCATGTGTATCCCTCAGCCTCAATTTAATGCAGTCAGAAATTTGGAAGTGAAAGCAGTGGCACAAACAGACATCATGAAATCTCCTTATGATTTTTTTCTTTTTTGTCCCCTCCTTGAAAAAAAACAAGATACTCTATATATAATTTAAAAATAAATGAATAAATTGATGAATTAATAAATAAACAAATTTTGGAAGGTGACCAAAAACATTAGATACATAGATAAATATCTCAAAATGAATTGCTTATTTATACCTAAGCAATAAATAGTTAGCAATAGGAATGGGAGAATAATGCATTTAAAATAGTGTAAAAGTATATAATAAGGATATAAAGATATTGGATAAGAATGGAATGAGATATATAAGAAAAACACAAAATGACATGAAAATTATAAAATATGAAAATATAGGAAGTATGCCATGCTATTAAGTGGAAAATTTAGTAAAAATTACTCAAAAATTATCTCTACAGATACTTTTATTTCAATATAATACTTCACAAATTTTTTAAGCCCAATTACCTAAAAAAAAAAAAATTTAAAACTGTATCATGGAAAAGAAAAATTTGTTCAGAAAATACAAGTCACAGATATCAATTTAACATCATTTTGATGTGAAAACATGAATTCAACACATACAACAAAGTTAAGAATCCAGAGATAGATACTACAGTAGGTTATTCTAAATCGCACATTTTTCCATTAATATTACATCAGGGGATTTACTTGAAGTTTGTATCTACAGGCCTCTTTATAACGACATCATAATATGCCACACTATGGATGTGTATCTTCACTGCTGTAAATATTTCCAGAACACACACCTTGAAGAAATTTGTAGCAATTACATTTCTACCAAAAGTGCTTTCTTTGAAGAAATTGGAATCTAGAGCCAGACCTTCTAAATTCAAATCACAGCTCTGCCATATAATTGCTATGCAAAGTTAAGCAAATTAATTTACCTACTTGTGCCTCAATTTTGTCATCTATAAGTAGTAATGCCTGACTTTTGTTGGGATGCTTTAAGGACTAAATGACTTAATATTTATCAAGTATTTAAGGAAGTATCTGATACATAAAACACGGTGTAAAGGAAAACTACATTAAGATATGACACGACAAGGATGAAACAACTCATAATATGAGAAACGTCAAAATCAAAATAATGTGCATGTTAAAATTACAGGTTTGTGAAAATAACACAAACCCCAACATTAACTATGTAATCTGTGTATTTTACGAAAATAGAAGAATGTCCTTTAAATTGACAAAATGCAAGTGTTTTTGCTGTTTTATTTACTTATTTGTTTTAGTGGGAAGAATGAGCTTAAAAATCTCATTCTTAATCTGTAGGCATCACATTACCTGATTTCCAACTATATCATAAGGCCATAGTCACCAAAACAGCATGGTACTGGTATAAAAAAAGGCACATAGATCAATGAAACAGAATAGAAAACCCAGAAACAAACCCAAATACTTACAGCCAACTGACGTTTAACAAAGCAAACAGAAACATAAAGCGGGGAAAGGACACTTTATTCAACAAATGGTGCTGAGATAATTGGCAATCTATATGTTGGAAAATGAAACTGGATCCTCATCTTTCACTTCATATGAAAATCAACTCAAGATGGATCAAGGACTTAAATCTAAGGCCTGACCCTATAAAAATTCTAAAAGTTAACATTGGAAAAACCCTTGTAGACATTGGCTTAGGCAAGGAATGTATGACGAAGAACCCAAAAACAAATGCAATAAAAACAAAAATAAATAAATGGGACTTAATTAAACTAAAGAGGTTTTGCACGGCAAAAGGAACAGTCAGCTGAGTAAACTGACAACCCAGAGAGTGGGAGAAAATCTTCACAATCTATTTATCTGACAAAGGACTAATATTCAGAATCTACAACAAACTCAAACAAATTAGCAAGAAAGCAAACAATTCCATCAAAAAGTGGACTAAAGACATGAATAGACAATTCTCAAAAGAAGATATACAAATGCCCACCAAACACATGAAAACATGCTCAACATCGCTAATGATCAGGGAAGTGCAAATCAAAACCGCAGTGTGATACCACCTTACTCCTGCAAGAATGGCCATAATAAAAAAAAATTATAAAGTGATAGATGTTAGTGAACAAGGAACACTTCTACAATGCTAGTGGGAATGTAAACTAGTACAACCACTATGGAAAACAGTGTGGAGATTCCTTGAAGAACTAAAAGTAGAACTACCATTTGATCTAACAATCCCATTACTGCTAATGCCTATCTACCCAGAGGAAAAGAAATTATTGTACAAAAAAGATGTTTACACATGCGTGTTTTTTTGTTTTTTTTGTTTTTTGTGGTTTTTTTTTTTTGTATACACACACACACACACACAATGGAATACTACTAAGCCATAAAAAGGAATGAATTATTAGTATTTGCAGCAACCTGGATGAGATTGGAGACTATTATTCTAGGTAAAGTAACTTAAGAATGGAAAACCAAACATCGTATGTTCTCACTCATAAGTGAGAGTTAAGCTATGAGGACTCAAAGGCATAAGAATGACACAAGGGACTTTGGAGACTCAGAGGGAAAGAGTGTGAAGGGGGTGAGGGATAAAATAACACAAATTGGATACGGTGTATCTTGCTAGGTGATGGGTGCACCAAAATCTCACAAATCACCATTAAAGAACTTACTCATGTAACCAAACACTACCTGTTCCCCCATAACCTATATAAATATTTTTTAAAGTATGAAGGGTAAATATTAAAATTTGTCTTTAATGGTCATTGGCATATGTTTTTGTTTTAAGTAAGCAATTAGTTTTACAACATTTGAAGTATTTTATGCTAGAATTTGAGATTTTTTGTATTGTCATTTTGTATTGTTTACATTAACGAGTATTAATTGTTTATATGCGAAAATGAGACAACATTTTAAATTTACCCACACTAAACATACAATTCTGGATATATTCTAGTTTATTCCCTTGCTTTTCTTAAAACATTACTTTGAAAACATTTATCTTTACTAATCAAAGTTTTTTAATTATTCAACTCAAAAATTATTTTGCTAATTAAAAATATGTTCAAGGAATTTAGCAGTATACCTTGGTTAATGATGCTTCTAAATGTTTGTTATTTAATTTCACCAGTACATGAGATATAAAGCCTTACTCCTAAACTGGGTATGAGAGGGCCAATTGTTTTTTTTAAAAAAAAAATCTGCAATGCAAATTTATTTACTTAATAGCAATTATTTAAAAATTTCTGACAGGGTATTTATTGTTGTCTTTAATTTCCTGTATAATAAACAAAGAAAATCTTACACTGAAGCCATGTTAATTTATTTACAGAAAAATACATTGGAAAACAGTCTTCAGGTTAGTTTAAATTAGTTCATGTATTTTCAAGAAATATTTATCTTGTCGTTCAATTTATGCTTCCGTTTGGTAATTTATCCATTTAGCAAATTTGTCAAAGCCAATAGAGGACTTACCCTTTTTTTAAGAATCTATAACATGGACTATCTTAGTAGAGATTTTCTTTTATATTGTATTCTACTCCAGTATTTCCCCTTAATACTCCTATGGAGAATATACTGCTATGGAAACAGTTCTGAGCATTTCTTCTTCACATTGATTTATTTGCTTTATACTTATATTTTCTTGTCATTATTTCTCTTAAGTTATCTCACAGTTATGAATCATTGAAAATGGGAGTAGATGTTTGAAAATCTTCATATTTGTGTGTATTTGTATGAAGCACATATTGAGAAATTAGACATTTCTAAATACAGATACTTCCAGCACTAGTATTAGAAGTTTAATCAATGAAAATCCTGGGAAACTAAATGTTACAGTTTGAGAGTCAGTGACAAATGGCTTCCTAATTCAGTCCCTACTTAATTGTCTTTATTGTTACTTCGCTAATATACTGTGGCAGAATTTAGTTATCTTCTTTTCTTTTTTTTAAGATGGTATCTCACTCTGTTGCCCAGGCTGGAGCCCAGAGGTGTGATTATAGCTCACTGTAGCCTGTTACTCCTGAGCTCAAGCAGTCCTGCCACCTCAGCCTCCAGGCTCTGTCACCGCTCCCAGGTTTTTTTTTTGTTTGTTTTTTTTGTTTTTTTTTTTTTAAATTTTTAGTACAGACAAGGTCTTGCTATGGTACCCAGGCTGGTCTCAAAACTCCTGGGCTCAAATGATCTTTCTGTCTCAGCCTCTAAAAGTCTTAGGATCACAGGCATGACCCACTGTGCACGGCCAATTTATCTTTCTTATGAGTAAAAAAGTAAAATCATTTTGTAATGAAAACAGGTTTGTTTCTTATTACTTGAACTATTTACAAGTAATTATGTCTTAAAAATTATATATCTTATTCTCAATCATAAAATTATGCTATTTTGTCATAAAAGGGATACATTTCCTTAAAGAAGTATCCAAATCATGCCTATATTCCAATATGTATCACCTGAACAAACAAGTGTAAAGATATATCAATATACCTGGCATAAATAAATACTTATACCTTATTCAATGAGGTTACTTTCTGCTACTTAGTGAATAAAGTTCTCAACATATAATTCATGCATTCAGGATTCAAAGGAATCTTTTTAAAGAGATATGACAAATCAAATAATTAGTAAAATGAAATAAATGTTATATAACACGGTATTTCAAGTCTTATCAGAAATCTCTGGCATTTTTTTACCTATGTACCACGCATATGCCAAAAATCTGTTTCTTACAATACAGGTCACCAGTTTAATTCTTTGTAAAGCTTTTTCTGTTTGACTGTCCATGTGATGCTTACCCACAGTGTATAACTTTGATAATACGTTATATCCAAAAATATCAGAGATTTTAAAAAGTGTTGCTAGCTGGGCGTGGTGGCTCATGTCTGCAATTCCAGCACTTTGGGAGGCCGAGGCAGGTGGATCATGAGGTCATGGAGTTTGAGAACAGCCTGGCCAGCATGGTGAAACCCCGTTTCTACTAAAAATACAAAAAAATTAGCTGGACATGGTGGTGTGTGCTTGTAATCCCAGCTACTTGGGAGGCTGAGGCAGGAGAATTGCTTGAACCTGGGAGGTAGAAGTTGCAGTGAGCTGAGATCGTGCCACTATACTCCGGCCTGGATGACAGACAAGAGTAAGACTCTGTCTCAAAAAAAAAAGAAAAAAAGAAAAACAAAAAGTATTGCTAGTGACTCAATCTGTTTGCCAAACTCATATTTACAATTAATTTTATAGCTAAATTTATATGTCAAATAACAGAGTTCCCAAATACATAAAGTAAAAGCTATTATTAATCACACAAGAACTACTTAAAAGAAACAATTGTAATAAGAAACTCTACATATAGCCATCATTTTAAGAAAGGTTAACTATAACTAAGATTGTTTTATTTTATACTTACACATATAGCTCGCCTGTAACTGACTTTACATTTCACTAAGACAATTTTATACAACTGAGGGAATCCAATTTCCCTATGGTTAAGATTTCACAAACTGAAAAAAGGTTAAATGTCGTTTTCATTTAAATAGGATCATTTCATTGTCTTCCTGTTTTCTAGTGACCAGCTATAAATGCACTGAAGCCCCCACTCCTGCCTGATTCTGCTCTATTTTACTGCTATGTTGTATCTTTCTTACTTAAAGAAAATCTATTTAATTTCAGATTTAAGCTACACAGACTACACTGCATTATTTGTAATACATTTCTACTGTCACTCAGAAATACTATTGAGATATACAATAAAATAGAGTTTCTTTTAAAGTCAGATTTGCAGTAATATAAATATAAATTACTAAGTTCATTAAAGATAATCACTGGTACAGTTTTATAAGGAAGTTGAAAAGCTAACAACATTTCAAAATTAAGCATTTTCTGGTTATCAGTTCAGTTGCTTCAAGAAGCACATGGCAAATAAAAGTCAATATTTTCACTAATTAACAGACTTCAAAAGCTGGAGAGTAAGAATTTTTAAAATATATTCTTAGGATGTTCTGCTCTGCAAGCAAATTTATGATGAAAGAAACATAAAAACAATAAAGTAAAATATTCAAAAATAAACTTGGTCTAATACGTTTTCTTGGTTTTGCGACTGAAATTTTTCTGTTTGAAGAAATCACAGGACAAAAAAAAAAAAGAAACATTTTTCTGGAGGTGTAGTGCAGAATAATCACTTAGTAATGTTCTTCTAAGTTGAGATTTATTTATTCCTTTGCACAATAAGAAGATACAAGTAAGGGCAAAGCCTCAAGACTGGGACCAAGAAAATAGAGATAAAGGAGAGAGCACTGCTATCAGGAAACAAAGGCACAGACCATCCTAGGATCCTAAGACTGGACCAGTTCACCTGGGACTAAGAAGGGAGGGCAGTATCATCTTGGCACTCAGGTATCCGGACACTCCAAGCACCATACATGCTAGAGCAGTAAGACTAATTTAACAACCCACTTCTTGATTACTTTTTGGACCTTGAATGTTGTCTGCCTTCACGAGGGTGAATTCAGGACTGATAAAGTGAGAGCCTATTCTGACGTAGGTTTGAGGGAAGTACAGAAGCAAGGATTCACACAAACCAAACACATTTTCTCCTTTCCACTATTAAAACTCCTTGGTTTCAGAGTAGATTGTTTTACTTTAAATTTATCGTAATGTATCTTTTTATTGAGACAATAGAACAAGTGCCATCTCAGAATTTTTTCTTTCCTTGGAAACAAATGTTATACCAAATAATAGTTTTGTTCAAAATCAGCAATGTTTATAGCTTTAATTTTGGGATTTTTTGCATCTTAAGCGTAATAACACATCTATATGTATCACAATTTTCAGCTTTAAATAAATATTTTATAGCTATGGATAGAATCTCAAAAATGTCCTAAGAGACTTACAATTTTATTTTCCTACTTGACAGAAGATTATCAGCATCATGACTAATCAATTAAGATGGTACACTTCCATTCACCTTAATGACATGGTCAAGACATACGTATAATATGCTTTGTTGGTATGAAAAAGATAAACAATTGTCTTCTATAGATAAGGAAAGTGAGGAACTAGAGCCTAAGGCTTTTACCCAAACTACACTTCCGGTAAATGTCAGTATTGTCATTAGACTCTGCTGTGTTTACTGCTACACTACACAGTCTCTAAGTCTCAGTTTCTTTTCCTGTAAAATGAGGAAAACTAGTGCCTACATCATAAAGTTCTGTGAAAGTTAAACAATAAGTAGTATATTTGGAAAAGTATTTCATAAACGTCAACTGCCATTAATATTAGTGTTAATAACATGCTGTGTTTTCACTAATACTAAAGAGATTACCCTTAAAACAAAAGTATAATGGTTGTAAAAAAAACACATTAGGCAATCAACGATATGTTTGCATGAGGGCTTATCAAACGGATGGGATAACTTTTTTATGAATAAGTGTAAATAATTTGTTTTTCACATATATGATTTAATTGAAGAGATAATGCTCATTGATTAAACAACAAATCTGCCAGCACATTGTTTATGATCATATCAAAGGTTTTTGCAAATGCTTCAATGATATTTAGGAATATAATTAAGACAGGAAGAAAAACACATACTGTTTCATATATTTGACTAATATTAAGCTAACCTTTCTTTCCTTTATTTTTAACAGTTTCATTTAGGTATAATTGATATACAGAGAGCTGCATATACTTAAAGTGTGCAGGGCATAAAGTTTCAGTTATGCTATTTCTAGAAATCAACTGTACAACATACAGCCTATAGTTAACAATATGATATTTTGCACTTATTAAATGTATTAAGAGAGCAGATTTTATGTTAAGTGTTCTTTTCACAGAAAATATTAAACTTATCTTATGTAATAGTCTATATAATTGCATATGTCTGAAGCTTACTTTTGAGGTGATCAGATCTGTATACACTGAAGCTACTTACGAGGAAGAAACTAAACTTTATCCTATAACAAATTTTTAGTAATGTTTCCAAAGAGGCAAAACAAACTAGGACCTCATCATTACATGTCCTCATCATTATGATAAGATATTATTATATGATAAAGATAGAAATATTGATATGTTGATATAAATAGTATGTTTATTATTTCTAAAGCCCCTTCTGAAATTAGTTGTAATTAATATTTATGTGCTTTTAAAACTACTTTTGAAAGTAAATGAATATCATTTAGAATGAAGAACGAGGTCGCATCCTTTGCAGGAATATGGATGGAGCTGGAGGCCATTCGCCTTAGCAAACTAATGCAGAAACAGAACACTTAAGACTGCATGTCCTCACTTGTAAGTGGAAGCTAAATGATGAGAACACGTGGACGACAGAATGGAACAACACACACTGGGGCCTGTCCGAGGGTGGAGGGTGGGAGGAGGAAAAGGATTAGGAAAATTAACTAATGGGTACTAGGCTAATAACTGGGTGATAAAATAATCTGTACCACAAATTTCCATGAAAGAAGTTTACCTGTGTAACAAATCTGCACATATACCCTTGAACTTAAAACAAAAGTTAAAATAATAAAAATAGTTGTAAACATTGGAGGAAAAAAAAGCATGAAAATCTTCCTCATAATGTTTTAAGCTTCCTTTCATTGCCCTTACTAATGATATATAAGATACAGTTATATCATTGCTGGAATGGGTCTTCTCTATGCTTATCTCTATGGATACCTCAAATTCTCTTGGTTAAGATAAGGCCAGGCCAGGCACAGTGAATCATGCCTGTAATCCCAGCACTTTGGAAGGCCAAGGCAGGTGAATAGCTTGAGCCCACGAATTCAAGACCAGAGTGGGCAACGTGTTGAAACCCTGTCTCTACAAAAACACACACAAAAAAATTTATCTGGACTTGGTTGCGCATGCCTGGAGTCACAGCTACTCAGAAGGCTGAGGGAGGATGGCTTGAGCCTGGGAGATCGAGGCTGCAATGAGCAGTGATCATCCAACTGTACTGCACATAAGCCTGGGTGACAGAGCAAGATCCTGTAAAAAAAAAAAAAAGAAAGAAAGAAAGAAAAAAAAAGAAGGCTAAATATTAAGTAATAAACTTTTGAACAGTTTAATATTTAAAACTTGCTGGGGTATTCTGGACCAGCTGGATTAGGGATGTGTACACTGATGACTTATACCTGGTATAACAGCCTGGTTTGGCTACCTGACCAGTGGGACCTAAAACACCTTGATAGTAACTTTGGCCCATGTTCCCCTGAACCCAAGATTCTTTGCAGAGGATTTGCAATCCAAAATTAATACATTCTAGACCACTTCTTCCTTAGAAGAAAGAAGTGGAGGGAGCAGTCACTGGATGTCTTTTGGGTCCTCATGCTTGTCTGCACTTTATTTCTCTTGCTCTTTGGTATTAATTACATTTAGGCCTTACAGGAGTGCAAACTGTGAGTCCTTTTAAATCCCTTTAATTATTCAAACTTGTGAAATTGTTGCAATTTAGTTCTCCAATTATCTGTTACCTCAAAACCAAAGGGGCTACATATCTTTTGCAGAGGAAAGAAAATTGAGGTTGTGAGTGGTTACAGGAGGAGTTTAAAAAGCAAGGATTACGTTAGCCTTTGGAATCCTACCAAATTCATTGCACTCCCCAAACTTTCATTTAGAGTCTTATTTTATTTTCTTGCCCTACTTTTCTCTTGCCTACTGGAACTATAATTTGTCCAAGATAATTCACTCAGGCAAGACATTACTCTTTGATGCCTGACTATTCATGGCTTATTTTGTCTCAATCTACTTTTCTTCTTTTTCTAATGAAATTTTCCAATCCATTACCTAGCTGATTGCTGTGGAAGGTAAATTGGCATAGCTTCTATGGTAAATAATTTGGCATTTTCTTAAAATGTTAAACTTATTGCTATTCTGAGATTCAGCAGTTTGACTGCTATGTGTTTACTTAGGAGATTTTTAAAAACCTACATTCATAAAAGACCTGTATATATTCATAACAATTTTATCTATATTAACCTCAAATGGGAAGCAATCCAAATATTCATGAACAGGGTTACAGATAAACAAATTGTAATGTATTTATACAATGAGATGCTTCTCAGCAATTAAAAAATGTGCTGGTAAATGCAATAGGTAAATGAGTGAAAGAAGTCAGCCACCCAAGATTACGTATTATGTTATTCCATTTACCAAGTTATTGATTAGTTATAATTAATCTATGGTGAGAGATATAGCGGAAACACACACACACACACACACACACACACACACACACACACTCAGATTAGAATATAGGAAAATCTGCCTGGAAATAAACACTGGGTGTCATTCCAACTGTCGGGTTCCAGCCCAAACTGAGGACTGAGGGAAGTGGGTAGATAAGTGGTAGGCAGCTGAAAGAACATTCCAGAAATCATAAGGAGTTTTGACATGGCTTTATTCTCTCTCTGGGTGCAAGCAAGCCAGCCATATGTGCAGCATCAGCAGGGTAGTTGTACCTTTTACAGACAGTAGGGGATCTGAGCCAAGCACGAGCTCATGTGAGTGGTTACCTAATGCACCTCAGGTGGCATGCTTACATAATGTGCCTCATGTGGCATGGTTACAGAAAGTGCGGAGTCGTGTGCCTGTGTTCCAAACCCACTGCACTGGAAGGCTGCTGTGGCCAACTCCTGACTAAAGCGCAGCTATTTCCCTTACACTCCATCCCTTAGACTGAGGGCATCCTCGGGGCGAGACACATGCCCACAGTGCAGAGCCCCAAATTCATAACCCACAACAACAATACAGAGAGCAACAGTTCACTACTAGGATCTCAGCTATGCTACTTATGACTATTAGGGCCCAGCGTGGGTCAGAACCTAGCAGGGGGTTCTGACCATCTCTGCAGGGGGTTGTCAGTGAGGCTCTTGACCACCTTAATCTCCTGTGAGACTCCTTGCAGTGCTGCTGTTATGTTCTGCCCATTATCAGGAATAAAGGTGCAACATTGTGTTCCTAAAAGGGCACAGGTGCCTCCTTGGGCAGCAGTTACTATGTGGAAGGCCATTCAGTTTTGCAACACCACTTTTCTCATCTGATCAACCTCATCCATTAACAGAAGGAGGGCTACTTAGGTGTAATTCAGAGCCCAAGTGGTGTGCTCTGCAAGAGCAGTAACTTGTGCTTCTACAGTTATGACACCCGCTCCAGGGATAGTCATTTCTAAAGGGTAGAACCACCAGGGTCTTCATCACACTTGCAAAAACCGAGAGTGTACCACCTTCCAGTTGTGTGAGTGTCTGGGCAATGTGGGAAGAACAAAAGAACTTATGTACCTTGGGATGGTAGGTACATAAGGCCACCCCAAGGTACAACATCCAATCCAGTTCAATGATAGGTAAGACCAACCTGTGTCCCCAGATACCCATAAACTCCCAGGGGGCACAAAGTCCATCAGAGCCTGACCTTGGTGGGGCTGCTTGCTATACCATACCTTCAGTGTGATGACATGTGTTATGTTTGCACAGGCCATAAGGGGTACCCATCGCACAGTAGTGGTACCCTAATGTTGTTCTATAAACAGTGTTGCTTGGGCCAGGGGTATTACTTGCTCCCCCACTAGCCAGCCCCACCCATCATAAACACTATGGGCCAGCCAGGGAGTAGGCGTACCATAGGTCTTGCAGTGTCCTTTGTCCAAGATCTGCCACGTTGCATTCCAGGCATTGGCCATGGGACCCCAAATCTCCTGCCATGTCCAGTTCTCTGCAGACCCTGAATGTATGTGCCAAGGCAAGGCATCTGCAGCTGCTGATGGAAGGGCAATGCAGATACAACTGTTGGAAACATTGGTTACCTCAGTGTAGGCATGGGCCCAGTCCACAATGCAATCGGAGCATGTTAACCAATGGACAAAATGACAAAGCAGGCACAGGTACTAACAGAGGTAAATCACATCCCTCAGGCAAAATACAAGCTAACCTTTCACCCTGGATAAGAATGCAGCCAACAAAGGCTTCTGCACTGGGCGATGGTACCACATTTTCTTGGCTCCCCGTGATTCCTTTGGGTCCTGAATATATGCCAAAGTCACAGGAAAGCTCATAATAGGCCATACAGACAGTACATATGTCCCCCGGAGAAGGGTTCCCCCCTGACTGTTCCCCTACAAACAGTCAACTGTGGGGGAAATGTATTGAACACCCAAGGAGTTTCATTCAAGTCATACTGTGGGCCCTCCCCGCAGGGAGCTTCGATGGCCAGCCACCAGCAGTGGGGGCTTTGTTCCATGTGGTCAATGGCCACAGCCAAGTTTTCTGTTCCCTTGCCTACCATTCATCTCCACACCTGGTTGGGGGAGGTCATCCTTACTCCCATAGGTTTTGCCACATAGCTTGGCCTCACATGGACCGGTGACCAAGTGGCCACTTCTGTGTTTTCCACGTAGTTAACCACAAGGTTAAGCCTCAAGAGACCACCCAGTTTTTGGTACAGATTGTCATAGATGTCACCTCCTTAGTGATCAGCATCCACACTGCTCTAAGTTCAGCCCATTGGCTTCTTTGCCCATACCCAGTTTCAAGCCATATGGTGTCAGTACTAGATTGGACGGTAACAGTGGTCCAGGAAGCAGTAATACCTTGGCTAGACCTATCTGTGTACCATGCCCCACTGGCAATAGGGGGGCTCCTTTCCTTAAATGGTTCTGGTTTGGGGTGCCTCAGGCCCCATGGCCTCATCTTGCATTAGTACTACAGGTCCCAAGACCTCTTGCAGCTCTGCTGCTAAGGGACTCATACTCAGAGTACTCTGCTGCTCCAAGTAGGTGTCCCACTTTGCTAAAGTGGATGTCTGCACTGTCCCAGTCCAGGGGGTCATTACCCATGAGTGCACCCATCCCGCTATAGGGTATGTTGTCCGCATGACAACTGTAGTCCATCTTGTCATGCTCTCATGAGGCTTAAGGGCATCATATACAGCTGCTAGCTGTTTCTCTGTCAAGGAGTACCGGAGCTCAGCTGCTTTCTGAAGTTGGGACCAAAAACCTACTGGCATTCTAAAGGGCACCATGCACTGCGAGGGGTCCCAGCGAAAACTATCTGTGGTCACATACACATCCAGCTGAAACGGGTGCCCCTGGTCAACTTCCTGTAGGGCTTGTGCCTGCTGAATAGTCCACCTGGCTGCTAGGCAGGAGGTCCCAGCTGCACCATTCAAATCCCAGGAAAGAGGAGCACTGCCATTTCTAAATCTGCAAGATAATCAGAAGTTAACATAATATGATCCCTGACATACAAAAACCATGACATATAGTGGGGCTATGCATATAGCCCTACGGCAACACTGTGAAAGCCCATTGTCATCGTCCCATGAAGGAAAGCTATTTCTGGCTCTCTAGAGCAATGTCAATTGAGAAGAATGCACTGGCCAAGTTCACCACATAGTGGTACTGTTCCAGTTTCATCATGAAGTGGTCCATCACTTCCGTGATAGATGG
Organism: Papio anubis; assembly: GCF_008728515.1. Lineage (NCBI taxonomy): Eukaryota > Metazoa > Chordata > Mammalia > Primates > Cercopithecidae > Papio > Papio anubis. Next base: position 72,741,580 of record NC_044978.1, read on the forward strand.
GTCAGCTGCCAAGCTGTGTAGAATGTCCACCCATAGAATATATCTGTACTGGTGTCTACCAGTGCTAGCACTTGCTGTATGTTGGTGGGGGACAAGTGGATTGCTAATTTCACATGTGGCTTCCAGTCATCTGGTGTTTTTCTAAGCTGGGCACCTTGGCCAGTTCCTTAATCAAACAGAAAAAGCTCTAGACCCCCACCCAGCTGCAGCAAATAATCTTTGAACTGGAACTCCCTGAAGGGACCTGGTCATGCAGCATTATCCTTCTCCTAAATGACTTGCACCACATCTGTATATGACTGTCATCTACTGACAGTTTTGAGTATTTCACTGGCATCATTCACAGTTCCTATGGCTGCCTATAGCCTCTCAGTCAGGGTGTGGTCACCTTGCCCTTGTGCCAGCCTCCTACTTACTTGCAGCCACTGATGGAAGAAGGGGTGGGTCGTGATAGAGGCCAGCTTTTCCATCTCAGAGATGGAACATCATATAAAATCTGTCGCCTCGTTCCACAGACAAAGCATCCAGGTGGGCAGAGGTTTCCTGGACCCTGGAGACACTGTTTCTTTAATTCCCACACATCCACATGGGACTCCTTAGGGACTAAGCATGCACTTCCTGCAGCACAGTCACAAATGCCCATCCAACTTTGCTGGCAAAGGCTCGCTCCTTCTTGATGTTCTGTGCTTCCAGCTGCTTCAGTGCCTTCTCCATGCTTGTGGGGGACCTAACTACCACCATCTAGGTTTCCACCAGAGCCCATCCAAGCAGCACAGCTGCTTGTGAGCACAGCCTATCCAAGTACCACAGCTCATGTTGTGGCCACATGGCTGACCTGGCATCAGCAGGGTCCAAAGGCTCGCTCACTTTGGTATCCTGCTGACTATGTCAAGTGTCACATCAAGTGTCAGATTCCAGCCCAAGCTGGGGACCGACGGGAGTGGATGGACGAATGGCAGACAGCTGAAAGAACACCTGAGGAATTGTAAGAAGTTTCATTATGACTTTGTTCTCTCTCTGGGAGCAAGCAAGTCATCCGTATATAGAGCATCAGCAGAGTAGTTACTCCTTTTACAGACAATAGTGGCTCCGAGCCAAGTGTGAGCTCATGTGAGTCGTTACATAATGTGCCTCACATGGAGTGGTTACATAATGTGCCTCACTTGTGGAGTGGTTACATAATGTGCAGAGTTGTGCACCTGTGCTCCAAACCTGCTGAGTCATGTCACATCAGAAGTCTGCTTTGGCCTACTCCTAACTAAAGTGCAGCCATTTTCCTTACACTGGGGAACTTTAGTGATGAAATGTTCTCCACTATTGTTTGCTTTTTGTTTTTCTATTGTAAGTTTCATATTTGTATGGAATTAGCAAAATACACCAAATAGAACACTTAGAACTATGTTTTTTTCCCTATACTTTAAGTTTCCATTTTAGCATTTTATTTTTTATTGCATATAAATTGCACTTGAACTTTTTAAAAAAAATAATAAGAATGTCACGCCTGTAATCCCAGCATTTTGGGAGGCCGAGGCAGGCGGATCACAAGGTCAGGAGATCGAGACCATCCTGGCTAACTTGGTGAAACCCCGTCTCTACTAAAAATACAAAAAATTAGCCAGGCATGGTGGCGGGCACCTGTAGTCCCAGCTACTTGGGAGGCTGAGGCAGGAGAATGGCGTGAACCCAAGAGGCGGAGCTTGCAGTGAGCCAAGATCACGCCAATGCACTCCAGCCTGGGCGACAGAGCGAGACTCCGTCTCGAAAATAAATAAATAAATACATAAAAATAATAATAAGAAGAAGAATGAAATAAAGTAAGCATAGAACCAAAGGTAAGGAGTTATAGTAACCTGTTTTACTTCCCATCACAACAAAAATTAAATGAACCTAAAAGGATTTTTTTTTTCAGGGTTACTAGATGTGGTTTGACCAAATTTGAGTGGTCTAGATTACTGAGGTTAGGAATATTTAAATTACGTAAAAATGTATGTATGGAGGAGACAGAATAGCCAACCAACATTTGGATGGCATCATGTTTTAATATCTTTGTTTAATATGATTCAAAGCATCATACATAATTGTAAATGATATTCCTTTTAAGTATGAAACTATCTGCAGATATATCTGTTTTAAGCAATTAGTGCACAGAAAAATGTCAATTGAGAAATTAACTATTTTTGTTGCTTGATTCCAAGCAACTGATTTTACTTAATTTTGTATAAATTTATTTACTATTTGTCACACTCTACAAGCATTTGCTTTTAATTCTATTATCTAGAAAAAAAAAAAAACTAAGATTGGGAAATATTTCAAAAAAAATGAAGGCTTGCTATGATTCTACAGGAATATCCTCTCAAATTATAGATTCTTTTTTGTAAAAGAAAGTCTCAGAAACACAGGATAATAATATAGAACTATATTTACTATAATTCACAACTAATTGATTTCTGCTAAGTTGTATTCTTTTAACCTTCTCTAGTATTAAGAATTCATTCCAGTTTTAAGGAGTTCATTCAATTCATTAAGTGTCTCCTCGTTCCTTCTAAGGGGTTATTTTCTGAATAAAAGTGACTGCCTGGGCAGGCTGAAAAGTGGATTTTAAAAAGCTAACTCAAGGATTCTGGGAATATTTATGAAAATATGTATTCTAACATAGGAGTTAAAAGCATTCAGAGTCTCAAAAACTTTGGTTTCTATGAAAATAACAATTTTTGTAATTTTTACAGTGATATTTCATATCCACATTACTCATTCACTGCTTGCAGAAAGATCTGAGGGTATTGCTCTTTGCAGGTGTATTCGTTTTTTTCTCTTTAAACCACCACTACCAATTTACCAACAGCCCATTGTTTCTGAAGACGTAAAAATAATTTATTTTTCTTTACCAATTGGTAAAGCTATAGGTGAGGAAGAATAGCCAAAAGATATTTAGGAAAAGCACTCCAAGCATTCCCATATACTTAAGAGATGAAAACCAATCTACTCTGAGCCAAAGAAGGCAAAACATAAATAAATAAAAGAAACATGGGTATGTTAAGCATTTCTGCAATGACTTAACATGTTTTTAAAAGTCTGAGCTTTTTTGTACCCTCACATCGCAAACAGAAGAATAATTTCTTCTCATGATTACTTAATAATTGAATTCTAATAGTGGTATAATATTATCCAGTACATAAGGATTAATTATCATAGAAGATAGCTCGCTTCCCACTAAATGGGCTACGTAACTAGTCCAGGGTCACTCCTTATCAGCATCCTTATGCACACACACACATATATACACACACACTTTCACATATTCATGAACACTCTTACAAACACTCATACACATGAATGTAAACATACAAGTCTCAGAAATTTCTCAAAATACTGGCCATCAGTTTTTATCAGTTTATATTACTTGTAACATACTTAAAAAAAACTGAAATATACTAGATACATTTAATAATTATTAAATAAGTGCAGGTAAAATACCTCAAAATATTTTTCAATATAAAATTTGTATTAGAAACTACATTTGGTTCCTCCAAAACTAGAACTAGTGTGCTGTTTTTTGTTGTTGCTAAATGAATATAACGCAATTTTGGAATTTGCATTCCCGAGTTTATAAGCACTCCAAATTCATTTAGTGAAGTGTCACTCTAAATAAACATATATATATTTACATATACAAACACAAAATCCAGGTCAGAAAATGCAATAGATAGGGCAAAATTTTTAAAACACTATTTTTTTTTTACCTTTTCGTCCTGTGGGTATGAGCCAATAACAGTTTTCAATAGATGCCATAATAGATTTTGACATAATTTGTGTTCAATAAGTACTTGTTGAATCAATTAACAACTGTGGGAGGCAAAAACTAGTTACGTGAACGTTTGTTTTCAAAAGCCATATTCAGAAGTATTTGTGTGTGGAAGAGAAAACTATTTCACTATTCTTTTCAGCTATAAAAATTGAGCACCAATTAACCACAAGCCAAGGGACTTAAGGGAAAAAAATGAGGTTTCTGTAACAGAGGTAGGTATAAGTATAATAAAAATGTATAAAGAGTGATTTACAATTATAATAGACCAGAGAATTTCACATTTTAATCTAATTAGTAAATCTCAGATTTTAATATAATTATTGATTGGCTTTTCTAATATTATTACTTTTTCAGGTTGCAAGATCAATGTACACAGGGTAACTATGTTCAAAAAACAGAAAAATGCTAGAGATCACATAGTTTTTAACATCTCCAATTGTATGATATTAATCTCTAGTCTTAGGATTTCTGTCTAGACCTTTCAAGAAGACAATGAACATTTTACCCTCCTTGTAATATGGAAATTTTCAGTATTTGTTTCTAATATAATGTTTACTAACTCAAAAAATGTCATTAGGTAGACAGAAATCCCATTCTTTTCTACATGTAACAAATATTTGAAAATCAGCAACAAAAATGTAGTTATTAATACTAATCCAAATACTAGATCATATGCCATATATTTTCGCAATTATAATATAAAATTGCAATTAAATATTTGATTAAAATTTAATAAAACAGACAATTATTGGCTCACTTTGCTAAATCTAAAATAAAGAGATCAAATAGATGCAGTTGACTTACTGTCTAAACAAAATTCTCTCAAAATTCTTACATGTTTTTGAGTTAACTACAGAGAAATAGCAATAATTCCTCTTGAGGAAGTAATTGACATTTAATTAACTAACATCCTTTACATGCAAATTAAAACTTATCTGAGCAACGTAATTGGAAGTGTTTCTAGGGTGCTTTTATTGATTTAACTAACAACTTTAATTGAGTATTTCATCAGTTTTAGCTGTATAGAGTAACAACAAAAAGCTTTATACTGTAACCATATTATATAATAGATACCTAGAATATTTTTGAATAGGCATATACTGCTCTTATCCAAATTCACAAATGGTTTCATGTTATACCAAGACTATTCATCGTCTTGAATTCATACCAAGACATTAAGGCTGGAAAACACATATAAAGGTTAATTTAAAAATAACTTTACTTCTATCTGAACACTTAAGCAGTTGCTAAATGTATTTTATGTTCTGAGTCTATGGAAAAGCTAATACATTTTTGGTCAGTATTTATGCAGCCAAGCTATTTAATCTATAAACACAAGACACTAGTATCTCAAAGAACGGCAACCTAGAGCTAAAACATTTTAGCCTAGAGACAGCTATTGAGACCAAAAACTTCAGAACCTATCTTCAAGGGTCATTTCCATTAGAGTGGAGTTTAAATCTCCTAACCTCTCATACAGCATCGGCATCTGCAAAATAAAAGCTCCATTTTAATAATAAAGATGACAAAAAGGAAAGAAAATAAATTATTTGATGATTATATCCATAATTGAGAGTTATTTGTTTTCTAGAAATGAAAATTGCAAAGAGATATAAATTTTCTTGAACATCTTAAACTTTTTACTAAGTGTTATGCATTTATTTTTCATTTTCTTAAACTGGTAAGTTAAAAATGATCTTAACCTAGTTAAAATTGTTTGATATTTTTCTAAGTCTATTGTGTACATATTATTAAAATGTCGTTTTTCTGGTTGATGACTCTTGCTTTCCTGCTAGTAAAAATGTAATTTAAAAGACTTATTCCTATTAAATTGGTACATTGATAACTTGAGTGAGTTTAACTTAAATATGTAGCAGTTTTTAAACATAATCTGTTAGAATTTCAATAAGAACAAAGTATTTAAGTCAGAAACTATAAGAAATTTTTTATTTCAAAAATGGGAATCAAATGGAAATAATGTAATTCTGCTTGATTTATGTTAATTATTGCCTGATACTGTACAGAACATTTAATTTTTTCCCACTGGAGAAGTGAAAATAAGTTGCTAATTCCTATTCACTGAATACTGGTACAAAATTACATATGTCAAACTGAAAATTTGTTAATCTTCAGAAATATAGTAAGATAAGAAAATAACACGTTAACCCAAAACTGAAAATAACAATTCATGAAAGAAATGCTTGGGCTTTTATTTATTGTAGTGGTACAAATACACATTGAAGTCATTCTCATTCCTTCAAATCTGTCTAAAATAAAATATTTTTTCCCACAAGATTAGATGTAAAATCTTACCTTTGCGATGGAATTTTTTGTTTCAATTTGGCTAGGCTATGATGCCCAGATGTTTGGTCAAATACCAGTTTAGATGTTGCTGTGAAGGAATTTTTTAGACGTGATAACATTTAAGTCAGTGAAGTTTGAGTAAAGCAGATTACCCTCCATAATGTGGGTGGATCTCATCTTCATCCTTAAATTAAAGGTATCGGGGGAGAAAGACTACAGTCCCCTATGAAATAAGTAATTCTGCCTCAAGATTGCCTTTGAACTCACAACACATCAATTCTCTCCTATGTCTCCATGCATTGCTAACCATTAAGTCTGCATGATTTTATATTGTGGCTTTCCTTGACTTGAAAAGCAGCAAATTCACCATTTGCTACTCTGATAATCAACTTGCAGATCGAATAAGAATTGAGACACAGAATATCAATAAGGAAATAATTGTTAAGTTTCAATAGAACCCTCGTGATAAAATCTATATTACAATAACATGAAAAGTAAGTGATGAAATAGCAAATATAGACAAACCAATTATTATGTCTGGTCATGATGAAGAAGAGAGACAGAGAGTAACATAGTTCAAGATAGAGTAACTTTTTCAGTCTCCACTTGAAAACAATGTGAAATATATAGTGGAATGCTAACAATAGGCACAATATCTGTATACTTTTTATCTAGATTTATGAATCATTGGTGTCTCCTCACTCATAAATGCTTCCATTTATTTTGCTTAAACAAAAGGACATTCCCCTAATTAACTACTATACAGTTATCAAATTCAGTGAAGCTACTGCTGATAGAAAAAACTATTAACATATATAGTTCATATGCAAATTTTATGAATTATCCCAATAATGCCTTTTATTTCACTTTTTCTCCCAATCTGGAATATGATTGAGAAACATGCATTGCATTAGGTTATGATGGAAAGCAATTTGAGTTTGTGCTCATGCTTGCACAGTAAGAGGTGGTAATTTTAAATAAGATAAAATGGTACAAGTAAAAATTAAAATTCCCTAAATTGCTAGGAAAATGATGACATCTAGCACATAAGTGAAAGCCCAACAATAGAAAGCAGATTTAGCAGTGGCAATGCGAGTAAATTTATAGGTCTAATGGCAGAAAATTGGTGCCTGTTTTCTCAGTAAGTGGAAAGTGAGTTTATCTGCTGAGTATAGAGGAGAGTTTGTAGGGTCAGAAGTTTAAAGCGACTGGAAACTTTCGAAATAGATGTTGTGATAAATGAGAAAGGGAGGTGATGAAGGAAATGGAAGGTTGTTCTGCAATATTGAGGGCAAACATGAAGTTGAACACTTAAATTTATGGTGGCCGCAATCTAAAGGTTGTACAATTTACTATGGCAATATTCAGCAGCCTCAGAGTGAGAGAGAGAATGTTCATTTGGAGTTTCCCAACACTAGAATTTTTCCAGAAGAGTTAAAAGAAAAATAGACCATAGGGAATATGGTTAAGTTTTTGATGACAGAGCTTGCGTGATAACACATTTAGCCTCGTAGGAACACCAAAAAGCAAAGAAGGAATTGATAAATAAGAGAAAAACAAAGCAAAACTAAAGTGTAAGATATAAAATAGATACAGGTAAATCAGATATAGAGAGTTTAAAAAAAAAGATAAACTAACTTATCCACTTCAGAATTGGAATTCTCAATAGGCCAAATAAGATACATAGTGGAGGGAACTAAATTAGAACAATTGAGTGCAGAAACAACGTAATATTGCAGAGATGTGATGTAGGAATTCACACTATTAGAAGTACAAATGTAGCCACGAGAATGGATATAAAAGGAAATTCACTGAATATCATATTTTTCAGTCACTAAGTTGCCATGTACCATTGGAAATTCCACATGAATTTGAAGTCAGAACAAATGTGGTGAAATATTTAAATGGAGAGCGAGACATCATACAGGTTTTAAATTCTGTAGTAATTGGATGCACGTTTACTTAATAATGAGAAGAAGATATAGAAGGGTGATGTAGCTGGGTGGCATGTCTTAAAGAAAGAAGCAAGGCGATTTTAAAAAGGAAGGAACAGGACAGATGTAAAGGCAGCATTAGAGATCAAGCATATCTGAGACTCCAGCTTTCAATTTTTAGTTAAAAACTCTATACGAGAAAATTAGCCTTTCTGTGAGAGTGCAAGACAGGAAGAACTTAATTGCCATTGTCACAGAAGATGAAGGAAATGTGGAAATGAGAAGTTAGGAATGACAGTTTGTTTACCAAAGGACAGAAAGTCTACAACATGCGGTGAAATGAATTTAGAGAGAGAAGATAGGGAGGGCTTGGTTACGAGAAAAGGAAGAGCAAACAGCTATGGGCAGGAAAATACGAATATGGAAAAGATGGTAGCTTTAACTGGCAATGTGATTTTCTAAAGCATGATCTCAGACAGGTGGATTAGAATTCACTTAGGCTTTTCATAAATAGCAGCAACCGCTCTGGATGATCTGCAGTCCTAGCATATTTTATGACCTTCTTAATTGAAGGACACCAGTCAATTCTGAAAGGAAGATTCTGGTTTGGATTCACTATATGTTTTAGATGCGTTACGAGACTCTAGGTGGATCTCAGAGTTGAATACAAAGCCTGAAATTTCTTGAACCCTCTTTTTGCTGTTCCTCAGCTAGTACAGATTCGGAGACTGTAGAGCTCTAGTCATTATCTATATCCAAGTTTTTTTGCAATATTGAAATTATTGGTTACTTTTTTCTATTGACTTGATAGTGACTTTTTTAGCATATCCTTGTAATATACATTTTAAAAATTTTTTATATTCCTAAAATTTTCAAACTAAGTAGTATGACAACAAATATTTCTACAGGAAAAGAATACAAAGAAAAATAAACAAACTAGTTATATATGCAGATTCAAGATGAAAATACATATAATTAGAAAATGCCAATATTGAAGATATTATCTGAAAAACGTATGATTTTTTACTAATGAGTTCAAATAATATAAGTGTATTAATTTTCTTTTTTTGCTTTTGTTTTTGTTTTTTTGAGACGGAGTCTCGCTCTGTCACCCAGGCTGGAGTGCAGTGGCCAGATCTCAGCTCACTGCAAGCTCTGCCTCGTGAGTTCACGCCATTCTCCTGACTCAGCCTCCCGAGTAGCTGGGACTACAGGCACCCGTCACCACGCCCGGCTAATTTTTTTTTTTTTTTTGTATTTTCAGTAGAGATGGGGTTTCACCGTGTTAGCCAGAGTGGTCTCGATCTCCTGACCTCATATCCTCTTGGCCTCCGAAAGTGCTGGGATTAGAGGCATGAGCCACCGCGCCCAGCCCTTAGTAAATTTTTAATACAATATGTGAATAAGTGCTGGAGTACTGGACTAACTAGACATTCATAGGCCCAAAAAGAAAGAAAAACCTTAGCCTATAATTCACACTGAAGTCATACAGTATACAAAAGTTAACTGAATATAGATCATGGATTTAAATGTAAAATTAAAGCTACAAAATTTTTAGAAAAAAAACATAGAACCACATACACAAATTAATTCAAAATTATTTATAGATTTAAATATAAAATTATAAACTTTTAGGAAAATAATTTTTGAGAAGAGTTAAGATATGACAACCAAAAGCAAAGCCTATTATGGAAGATATTGTTAAGTTGTTCTTCATCAAAATTAAAACCTATTGATTTCCACAAGACCCTATAAAGAGATAAGCTACAGTCCGGGCACGGTGTCTCATGCCTATAATTCCAGCACTTTGGGAGGCTGAGGCGGGCAGATCACTTAAAGTCAGGAGTTAGAGACCAGCCTGGCCAACATGGTGAAACCATGTCTCTACTAAAAATACAAAAATAGCCGGGCGTAGTGGCGGGCCCCTGATCTCAGCTACTTGGGAGACTGAGGCAGGAGAATCATTTGAACCTGGGAGGCAGAGGTTGCAGTGACCCCAGTCGGCGCCATTGCACTCCAGCCTGGGTGACAGCGTGAGACTCCATCTTAAAAAAAAAAAGAAAGAAAGAAAAGAAAGAAGCTACAGCTTAGGATAAAATATTGGCAAACCCCATGACTAAGAAAAGTCTTGTATCTAGAACATACAAATATTTCAAAACTCATCAATAAAACAAACAACATAATTAGAAAATGTGCAAAATACACCAACAGGCTTTTTTTTTTTTTTAAAGAAGATACATATGAGAAGTAAATATATGATATGCAACATCATTAACTACTGGGGAACTGCAAATTAGAACCATAATGAGATATTGTTACATACCTATTAGAATAACTGAAAAATTTTAAAAAGCCATATGGTAATGTCGTAACACTGGCAAGCATGTAGAGTAACTGGATACCTCATATATTGATAATGGTGTTGCATTACAGTATAGACATTCTGGAAAATATCTGATAGTTTCTTATTAAACCCACACTTATTATAAGACAGCAATTCTTCTCTTGAACATTTATTCCAGAGAAATGAAAACTCAGATTCACAGAAACACTTGCACATTACTGTAATCAGAACCTAGATCAAGAAACAGAATACTACCACATCCATAAGAGCCTTATTTTTAACTGTTTTCCTACAGTGAGAAAATTGATTATTATTACTTGTTATTATACGCTCACTTAAGGATTTCAAATGAGTATTACTTAATCCCACTATGTGTAAACAATATCCCATCATTTCTGTTGGCACCTCTCTATCCTCTTGGGTTCTGAATACCTATGATTGGTCTTTGAAAATCTATGCTAAGCTGTCGATATATTCCCTGCCTTTAGTGAACATCCTCACTTCCACACCTCCTTCCATCCCCCGACTTCCCACCCGCTTCCCCAGCCTTGCAAACTTAGGCTTTAGCATCTCACAGTGGGCAGTCACAGATGACTCTACTTGACATTTTATGAGCATAAATGCAAGTAACAATGAATTCTGAGTTCCACCTTGGGCCTCATTGCACCTTTACAACATATAGTGAATCCAAACCAGGATCTTCCTTTCAGAATTGGCAGGTGTCCTTCAATTAAGAAGGTAATAATATATGTTGGGACTGCAGACCCTCCGGAGCACTGCTGCTATTTATGAAAAGCCTAAGTGAATTCTGATCCACCTGTCTGAGATCATGCTTTAGAAAATCACATTGCCATTATAACTACCATCTTTTCTATATTCATATTTTCCTGCCCATAGCTGTTTGTTCTTCCTTTTCTCTTAACCAAGTCCTCCCTATCTCCTCTCTCTAAATTCATTTAACTGCATGTTCTGGACTCTGTCTTTCAGCAAACAAACTCTCATTCCTAATTTCTCACTTTCACATTCCCTTCATCTTCTCATGAAAGTAGCAGTTAGGTTCTTCCTGTACGACACTCTCATAAAAAAATGTACTTTTTCTCATCTACCCTTTGTAATTAAAAAATAAAATGCCAGTTGGAGTCTCAAATATGCCTGCATTCTATAAAGGCTTATGTACCCTTTTGTTAATCAAGATTACCAAAACATACTAACTAGATTTTGTTGATTATTATCACATGCAGGCTTTATTTTCCTAAATTAAATGTTTTCCCTAGTATAATTATTACAATTCTGATATTACAAAATTTAAAAATTTTGGCTATGTCATTTATAGCTTTTTTTCTTCCTTTAAAAGCTAAAATGTAGTGAAGCACATCAAAAAGAAGCATGAAGTTTGTTTGCTAATGTCCCAGTTTTTAAAGTATACTTCCATATACATAATCAGGTTTGAATAATTTAGTGATATATATAAGCAAAAACAAATGCCATCCAAAATTTTGAGAAATGAGTCAAACTGACTAACACAATAGAGCTATGCTAGCTGAGTAGATTGAAAGCCATGTGTGTTGTTAAATCAACAATCTGTCTCCATTAGAGAAATAAAACAGATCTTGCCCACATTTTACTGGTACATTGTATTAGTATCTCCCAGTGTTACAGAATGTTATGCTGATATAGCTCAGAAGATAAGATGAAATATAACTGCCCTATCTCTATAAGGGATTCTCGGGCTAACTCTGGTATAAATTGGGCATGAAATGAATGTATTACTGCAAAAGTGTGGAAATGAAACCCATTACAAACTAGAAATTAATCGTTGCAATGGCAAATCATTTTGTAAGCCACAGGATTTTCTTTCTGACTACTTTGCTTTATTCTTTTTAAAGCTTCACTGAAAAGCAATTACTTTCTTTTTTCTATTTACTTTTCTTACTTATTACTTTCATATTAATGTGTACCTTGTCCATCTGGTATATATTTGAAGAACTAATTGGTTTTTAAAAGTCTATTGATTTGGTGGCCATAGTCTGTATTTGCTTTTCACCTATCTTTTAAAAACCTGTGTCCTACAACTTAAACTTGTTAAAAAATAAAACACCTAATAACATAAATTAAGTAAAATTAAAATTTCGTTCTCTAACATATGAAGTATGAAGGGTCAATACTCTGTAACAATTATAATGAATTTCCTGTGATTTTTACCTTGTTATTCTAAAATTCCCTTGTGTATGACCATGTGATTAATGTATGGAAAAGTAGCAAGCAAGTGCATTTGTTGTTTATTAAGTGAGTTTACATACATTTAGTAAATTTTAGGACCCATCACTTGTTATAAATAAACTATAATGTCAGGAAATCAATATATATGTAATTTTTAAAACATTGTAAACTATATTATATATTTTATGACATTTGTTTTGTGAAACTTGTTCCAGAGCTTTTAAATCAAACCTATTAAAATTATATAAAGAGAGAGATTCACACTCTAACACTATATATGCATTTGTGTAAAACAATAGTTGTAAAAATATATCTCTGAATAAAAATCGAGATGGACCCATTGCACTTTTTATCCAGAATACTAACAAAAACCATAGCTATACAAATAAAACTTTAACACAGGCAGAAATATTACAATAAATGTTGTCCTTTACAAAACAAAATATGAGTTATTGGATGGAAAGGAACACAAGAATGGCACAAAACAGTTGAGTTTTGTAAACAAGACAGAAGGAAATTATATGTAGAAGTTGCAGGTGAAGATGCAGGTGAGAGCTCTACGTGAATTACAGTGGCACTGCAGATGGAGGGCTCTGACCCCTTGTCTCTTATTTGACTCACCACCATCATTACGAGAGAGAACTGTAAATAAGCTTTTGATGCAGAGGACAAGGTCAGGCTCAACCAAGGAGAGGATCATGGGGGTAAATGATAATTCTACCTGGTATTCTTTCCTCTTGCCTATGTTAAGACATTTAGTATTCAGTGGACCTTGGTGATATGAGTTTTATGTGTGTACATCAATGACACTTCCAAATTATATTGAAGAATTAACCTACTTAGCATATAGATCAATTCTTATTGCAAGGTTATATACTGAAACAAAGTAGACTATGCCTCTTTTACTTAAGTAATATTTTTTCCTTTTACATAAGTATATGATTTCCAAAGAACTCTTGTTGAAGGACCTGTTGGTTTATACGACTAAAATAGAACCCAGTGAAAATACATTTATGATTTCCATGGAAAAAACTCCTCAACAATCAATCTCTTGAAAGCAATTTCTACATAATAAATATAGACTGATCTTTCTGAATATTTTAGAGTAATGGATTCTTTTTGCAGATATGTGAGGAGACATTCTCTTCAGATACGGAGTTTATTTTCCAAAAATGTTCGTATGAACTTGCTGATGGTCCCCATATTTTTTTTAGTTTGAGGATTCTAGGTTAAGATCCAATTCTGCAGAAGGATTATAATGAGGTTAGTAAATGTGGGAAAAGCTGTCAGAAATGTTCCTAAATAATAAATATTTATTAAAAGCCTTCTGAAATTTAATGATAGCAAATGTGGAGTGGAAAAGAAGAACAACTCATGATTTGTTGGAGAGAATTTTAAATTTCCATCAGGGATTTCAGTCATAGAATTTCACAAAACCAAAACAATGTGATTAATGATTTTTAAAAATAAGATCAAAATATGGGAACATAGTGGAGCACCGTCAGATCAAAGTAAAGGTTAAAGAAGGCCTTCAGGTGGATGTCATATTTAAACTGGATTTGCGAAATATAAGAATACATTAAATAGTTTAAGAAGTCTTGTATATTTTGTCCAATTCAAGGGGAAATAACACATGCAAAAGCCTAAAGAAAAGAAACAATTTGTTGAACAAGTAATTTAATTAGATTGTAGGAAAAAAGTAATTAAATGGAGAAAAAGCAGTAGGTAAGACTAGAGATTAGAAGTTGGCAAAATTATGAGAGATATTTTGTACTTTGATTTTGAAATTAAGACTTTGTCTTCAGTAGACAGAGGAGACCTAAAATCAAAGATATAAAACATGCTAAATTCCTTTTTGGTGGCCAAAATGTCATTTATTTTCATGTTGATACAAGACAGGTTTAAGAATGTTTTTAAAATACTGTTACATTTATTCTTATAAATAAATATCTTAACCTTAAAAATAATTAATAAAAGACACAAAATAGAAAATATATAATCTAAAGTTAGTTAAAAATTTGGGTCAACTATGATATTAAAATAGACTTTCACACTGAATTTTTAGCAAAAGCAAAAATAAATGCATCCTACAATAGGCCATCGCGAAGAGAGACAAAGTAAGATTACAAATTGACTGTTAAATATAGCAGGCAACCACATGCCAAAAATAATATGACATTTAAAATACATAGCAAAAATTGACTAGGTACTGTGGCTTACACCTGTAGTCCCACCACTTTGGGAGGCTGAAGACGGCAGATCACTTGAGGCCAGATGTTTGAGACCAGACTGGCCAACATGAGGAAACCTGGTCTGTGCTAAAAATACAAAAATTAGCCAGGCGTGGTGGCATGTGCCTGAAATTCCAACTGCTCTGGAGACACAGTTTGCAATGAGCTGAGATCATGCCACTGCACTCCAGCCTGGGCACAACAAAGTGAGATTCTCTCTGGAAAAAAAAAAAAAAGGTAGAAAAGATAGAGTACGTAGTAAAATTAAAGTATTTGCAGAATCTGAAATTATGACATTAAAATTATACTATCAATATCATGTCTTTTAAATTATTCAATAAATATAATGAAGAATTCAGCTTTTATTCTAGTTTATTTATTCATCTTCTGAAGATAGATGCTTACTGTGGATGCTTCTCTTGGTTTCTTTAAGAAAAAATAATTTAAATATGGTTTAAGAGTACTTGAAACCTCAAATATGTTGTTTCTTTTATATCTTAATAAAAATGTGGAATATTTAGTTCAAATGTATTTTGAATTTATTCTAAATCATAAAAAAGAAAAACAAATTATTTACTATGAATCTACTACATGAGTTGAATTTTTTTAAAAGGTCGAGGTTTTGCAAAAAAATAACTAAGAATAAATTGCATTAAGTTATATTTATATAATATCCAAATAAAATATTAGAAACACAACCTAACCTTACATTTAAAGAATAAATGTATAAAAGTTAGGACTCCACGTTAACAGCTAAAAAAAATAAGTATAGTCACTTCTGCATTTGGTGAAAATCATGTCAGAAAGTTCATATGAACTGAATTTAAAAGACTATATAATAAAGGAATTAAACTATATTCACTTAACATTCTTAAAATGTTAGATAAAATATATTTTATATGATAAATATGCAAAAGTGTATATTTGTAGATGTATATAAAATGACAGAACCGTAGAAACATTTTCTATAAAGTCAGCAATAAGACAAGCATTTAACTACTTCTCTCAAATTTTTTTTTTGTGTGGAAGTACTATCTAATTCATTTGTAAAAGAGAAAGAAAACAATGTTATTAGAATGAGAAAAATAGATGTAAAAATCATAAATTGCATAGAAAATATGATGGCAATCTTAGAAAATTAAAGATAATTAAATGCATCCAAATAATTTTACACAAAAGACTTCAATCGTAATATACACTCATCAAAATACCTAAAATACAGAAGGTAAGTAATATTGAGTGTTCTCAAGATTGTGAAAAAAATTGAAACTTCCATATACTGCTGTTGTAATTGTAAGTTACTTTGGAAAGTTATTTGGCAGTATCTGCAAAAGACAAACATACGCATAAAAAATTCCTAGCACTTCTAATTCTAGGTAAATACCTAACGAAAACTTTTATATATGTTAATTGAGTCCAATGCCAAAAGACAAACTTTCAACAAATTAATTTTAACGATTGAATTGGCTCTTATTAGTGATTCATGAAGTAGACAGCATTCCGTCTAGAAAGAGAGGTACTTTGTTGGGCATGACAGAACAGTTGATTTGGTAAGGTAACTTGAGCACAAACAAGGAAACAGTAATAAAAAATGTGTATTTGTTAACCTTATGTTTCTTCAGGTTACTTTCCTTGTAAGAGTTAAAGCGGAGAGGATTTCAAGTCATGCTGACTTAGGTTGACTGGGCCCTTTCATATTGGTTGATGTGACTCTCCTGTTTTTAGGATGCTTTGGGATTTTCCTGCTTCTTTAAAATTTCAGTTTGATTACATGGCACTTAGCATGAGTGACTCCATTTTGTTTTGATCTGTTGGGGCCTAGTGCAGGAGCTTATCCAAAATAATGCCTCCAATGAATTTTATTTAACAACAGGTACAAGGACTTGGTTGCAGTAATATTAATAAGTAAAACCTAGAAAGCCCACATAGGAACAGCAGAATTTATACTTTAGGAAATATATTATGTTGAAGATTTGTTAGATAATTGTAAGGAAAATTAATACCTTCCTAAAATGTATTGGTGTATGCTATTTTCTAGTGTCAAGAAACACTGAAAAACTCTGAATGGGCAATGATTATGGGTATCCTGTCTTACACACCCTGCGAGGTTATCTCTGCATTTTATTGTCACTGAGTTACTTACAACCTATAAGTAGTAGAACACATACTAATAAAAGTGATCATGTTCATAGAAATGCAAATTATGTCAATTGTAATTTAATTGCCTATTGCCCTGTATATTTGACAGTTTTGATTCTCTTTATAAATTTATGTCATCATTCTTTTTTTTGTCAATGGAGGCTTGACACCCTGGATTCTTCTGTGAACACAGTTATAACATCCCATTGTTTCTTTTAATAATTAATGAATGAAATAAAATCATTAATAAGTGTTTATTTTATATTTAGTGAGGACAAAAATTATATCTGCTTTACTTTTTAACATTACACTTTTTTTTTTTGAGACATAACAATAATAATATGTCTCAATCCTAAAATACTTTGTGATATTTTAGTTAAAAAAAATGGTTTGGTTATATCAGAAACTATTATTTAGCTGTTACCATTGAAAGAGTGGTTGTTTTGGCTTAAATTTTAATAAAGATATATTCTAGAGTATGACCACATAGAGAACACTGTATGTGCAGCGCATACTCTGAAACATCCATAACATAACCAATGAAAAACATTTTTACAAAGAGCTACAGGAGATGATCCTAGTTCATTCAAAAGACTTAACAAGCTTAAATATAGATTACATATCTTACAGAAATACATGTTCTAGAATCTGTTGGTCTTTGCTAGAATAAGATATCAGAATTATATCAACAAACAGATACTTTTGAAAAACAGAGGCTTTTAAACCGTTCCTTCACAGTAAAAGCAACTGCTTCTGAGACCACACTTGTTTTGTGAAGTCATAAGTTTGAAAACAGTTATTTGGAAAAGTTTCTGGCACCTGAAGGAAATGCATGCATTCCTAAAGCTTCAGCTTGCTAAGAACTGACAGAAAATTAAATTTAATCCGTAATTTATGCAGGACTGTGTTTGGGCTCTTTCCAGGAATTTTCACATGAATTTCACAGATCTCCAGAAGAGATCCCTAGAAGAGGTGGGAGGAGTCTGAAGGAATT
Organism: Papio anubis; assembly: GCF_008728515.1. Classification (NCBI taxonomy): domain Eukaryota; kingdom Metazoa; phylum Chordata; class Mammalia; order Primates; family Cercopithecidae; genus Papio; species Papio anubis. Next base: position 72,759,551 of record NC_044978.1, read on the forward strand.
ACACAGGGTCTTCATATTTATCAGGAGGTGTGATGAGCAACAACGTGCCTTAAAGTGCCAACAATATTTGCCCCTCAGATTCTGGGTGCTCTGATCTGGTGCCCATCTTATATCAGCTATATTTCTGTGCTCTTTACCTAATGTGAAGATACTTGTATCCTTTAACCTCAGTTCCTTGTCTTCTGTCAATCACATTCTGATTCTACACCAATGCAGCAAAATTTCTCACCTTCAAAAGCACTCATGACACTTTTACAAGACTTGGAAAAGGAGTATTACAACATTTACATAACTTTTCATATAAAAATTTCAGTGGAATTACAAAATGTAATCACAACTATTAAAATGTAATATATACTAATTAGTCATTAAGAACAACTGCTTGATATCAATGAAGATCAAATTTAATGAGTTCAATTTCAAAACTAAAGTTAAACATTATGACTGAAAATAAAATACCATGATTTAGTTCATTGAGACCAAGATGAATTTTTTTCTTGAGTGCATTAACTCAGAAATACATAAAAACTATACACATTAATTATATTTATTTTAAAACCATGCAAATTATAAAACATTTAAAATATTCATAGGCCAGGTCCAATGGCATGTAATTATATAATTATATGCCTGTAATCCCAGTCAGGGCAGGAGAATCACTTGAGCCCAGGAGTTAGAGACCAGCAACACAGTAACACTCCATCTCTACAAAAAAACAATAATAATAATAATAAAAAAAAACCTAGACATGGTGGCATGTGCCTGTGACCTCAACTACTCAGGAGGCTGAAGTTGGAGGATTGTTTGAGCCTGGGAGGTCAAGGCTGCAGTAAGCTTAGATTGTGCCACTGCATTCCAGCCTGGGCAACAGCGTGAGATTCTGGTTAAAAAAGAAAAAAAAAATTAATGTTACATTTTTAACTTTACCTTGTCCTATTTTGTGTATTATATATAAAGAAAACATAAAAAATTCACAGATGAAAATTCACATTAAGAACACAGCTATAGCCCGGGCATGGTGGTTCACCCCTGTAATCCCAGCACTTTGGGAGGTCAAGGCGGGCAGATCACTTAAAGTCAGGAATTCGAGACCAGCCTGGCCAACACGGTGAAACCCTGTCTGTACTAAAAATACAAAAATTAACTGCTCACGGTGGCGGGCTCCTGTAATTTCAGCTACTCAGGATGCTGAGCCAGGAGAATCGCTTGAGCCCAGGAGGTGGTGGTTGCAGTGAGCCAAAATCACACCACTGCCCTCCATCCTGGGCGACAGAGCAAGACTCCATCTCCAAAACAAAACAAACAAAAAACATAGTTACAGATGCACGTTCAGTAATGGTTTGAGAACATTGCTATAGGTGTCAGACAAGATGTTGAATTTGACTGATAGTATATAGAATCATTAATATATATTTTCTCCTTCATACAAACATCATGACTACTTAAACAAATAGAATATTGAAGATTGAGGTGAGAGGCAAGTCTTGGAACATTTGTAAGAAGGAAATTTACAATAATAAATGTCTAAGTAGAAAAAGAAGAAATATCTTGAACAATCTAACATTATACCTCAAGGATCTCTAATTAACAATGTAACATAACACCTTAAGGAATTAGTAAAAAACTAAGTTCAAAGTTAGCAGAAAGAGTGGAATAATATAGATCAGAGCAGAAATAAGTGAAATAGAGACTAGGAAAACAATAGAAAAAATTGATGAAACTGTGAGCTGGTCTTTTGAAAAAAAAAAATGGACAAACCCTTAGCTAGACTGAGAAAAAAGAAAGACCATTCAAATAAATCAAATTAGAAATGAAAGATGAGACATTAAAACTGATACCATAGAACTACAACAGATCATAAGAAAATACTATGAACAATTATTCACCAACAAATTGGATAACCTAGAATTGTATAAATCCCTAGACACGTGCAACCTACAATACAGAATCATGAGGAAATAAGAATCTGAATGGATCAATGATGAGTAAGCAGAAAGAATCAGTAATGAAAGCTCTTCCATCGAAGAAAAGTCCAGGTCAGATGGTATCACAGCTGAATTCTGCCAAACATTTAAAGAAATACTAATACCAATTCTTCTCAAATTCTTCCAAAAAATTGATGAAAAGGGAATACTCCCAAAGTTACCCTAATACCAAGGCCAGACAAAGATAATACCAGAAAAGTACAGGCAAATATTTTTAATCAACATAGATGCATAAATTGTAAACAAAACTCTTGCAAACTGTATTCGACAACACATTGACGTAATTATTTACCATGATTAAGCTGGGTTTATCTCTGGGATGCAAGAACAGTTCAACAAACATAAGTAAATAAATGTGATATATTAATAGAATGAAGGACAAAAGCATATGATCATACTAACAGAGAAAAGGATTTGACAAAATTCCACATTCGTTTATTATAAAAATTTTCAGCTCATTACGTATAGAAGAAAAGTACCACAACAGTAATGGCCATGTATTACAAAACCACAGCTAAAATCATGCTCAATGGTCAAAAGTTGAAATTTTTTCTTCTAAGATCAAAAACATAACAAGGGAGTTAACTTTCACTACTTCTTTTCAACATAGTTCTGGAAATCCTCACCAGAGTAATTAGGCAAGAATAATAAATAAACAACATCCTAATAGAAAAAAAAAAAGAAGTGAAATTGTCTGTTTGCTGATGACATATCTTACTATAGAAAATTATAGGTCTTATTGTAGAAAATTATAAAGATTCCATGAAAAAACTGTTAAAAATAATAAATTAATTCACTAAGGTTGAAGGATCCAAAATCAGCATACAAAGATCAGTTATCTTTGTATGTACTAATAATGAACTCTCCAAAGAGAAATTAAGAAATCAATCCTGCCTACAATAGCAATAATAACAACAAAAATACTTAGCAAAGAAAAATTCTTAGATACAAATTTAACCAAAGATGTGAAATATTTGTATACTGAAAACTATAAAATATTGATAAAAGATATTGACAAAAACACAAATAAATAAAAAGACATCTTTTGTACATGGATTGGAAGAATTAATACTGTTAAAGTGTCCAAAATACCTAAGGAATTCTAGTTTTTCAGTGCAATCCTTAGTAAAATTTCAATGTCATTTTTTCGCACCAATATACAAAACAATGGAAAAATCCGTATGAAGTCAGAGAAAAAGCCCAATAGTCAAAGCAAATTGAGCAAACCAAACAACAAAAACTGAGAGACATCATACTACCAGGCATCAAAATATATTACAAAGTGATAATAATTAAAATATAATGGTATTGGCTTTAAAAATACATTATACACTGGAACAGGATAAAAAATCCAGAAATAAATCCACAGATTTACAGAAATTATTTTTTACAAAGGTGCCACTAACCCACAATGAGGAAAGGACAGTATCTTCAGTGGTGTTGGGAGGCTTATAACCACATGCAGAAGATAAAATCTGATTCTTATATCATATACAACAAACATCTCAAAATAGACTTAAAGTAAAATGTAAGACCTGAAAGTCTAAAACAAATGAAGAAAACATTTTTTAAAAAGCTCCTTAATATAGATCTAAGCAATAATTTTTTGAATATGGCTGTGAAAGCACAGAAAACACAGCAAAAATAAACAAATGGGATGACATCAAATTAAAAAGTTTCTACACAGCAAGGAAAAATACAGAGTAGAGACAACCCACAGAATGGAAGTCTGTATTTGCAAGCCACACATCTGATAAAGGGCTAATATCCAAAATTATAGGAAACTCAACTCAATAGCCAGGGGAAAAAAACAAATATAAATGGACAAAGACCTGAATGCACATTTATTAAATACATCCAAATGTTCCTCAGATTCATTAAGAAAATACTTAACATTACTAACCATTAGGGAAATGAAAATTAAAACCACAATCAGATAATGAGATAATACCTCCTAACAGTTGGAAAGACTATTGTCAAAAGATGAAAGATAAGTGTTATTGAAGATGGGGAGAAAAGGGAACCCTTGTGTACTGTTAAATGAGAATGTAAATTAGTATAGCTGTTACGCAAAACCATATAGAGGTTCCTCAAAATATTAAAAATAGAATTACCATGGGCTTCAGCAATTCCATTTCTGAGTATATATCCAAAGCAATTCAAATCAATATGTCCAACTGATATCTGCACTCCCATATTCACTGCAGCACTATTCATAATAGTCAATATACGGAATCTACCTAAGTGTCCATCAACAGATGAATGCATAAAGAAAAACGTGGTATGTTTACACAATTGAATATTATTCAGACTTTAAAAAGCAGAAAATTCTGTCATTTGCAACACCATGAATGAACCTGGAGGAAGTTCTGCTAAATAAGCCAGGCACAAACAGCAAATACTACATAATGTCACTTACGTGTGGAATCTAAAAAAATTGAACCCATAGAAATAAAGAGTAGAATGACGGTTATGAAAGCATGGTGGGGGATAAGAGAGGGAATGTGGAGATGTTGGTCAAAAGGTACAAAGTTTCAATTAAAGAGAAAGAATAAATTTTTGAGTTTTATTGTATGACACAATGACTACAGTTAATAATAATATTTTATATATTTCAAAATTGCTGAGCCAGTTTTAAATGTCTTACCATTAAAATGATAAGTGAGATGATAAATATGCTAATTAGTTTCATTTAGTCTAACTTGTAAACACATATCAAAACATTATATTTTACCTTATAAATGTATGCAATCATTATTTGTCAGTTAAAAATAATTTGAAAAGAAACATTTCTGAGATTGAACTCTAATGAAGTAATATTTCAAATATAACTATAAAGGATTTGGATTGCATGCTAATACATTTATTTACCTTTTCTCCTGTTAGTCTGTCTATTGTTAGTTCATTTCAATTAGCCTTCAATGGGCAGAAGGGAATATAAACAATATACGTCCTGTTAGAAAAAAATAAAAGAAAATGGAGATAACAGTCTGAATACTCTAAAGTCAACCACCCGTAGTCATGTAACCAAAACTTAAGTCATTCTGATTTCCTCCAAACACTAACCTTAAACATAAATAAAACACAAACATAAGCTTTTTATCTTTACCAGCATGATTAAATGACATTAAACCAACTAAATCAATCACATATTAATGAATCAAATTAAACAGCTCTATTTACCTAAAAATATACATGGCAGTCAATCATTAAAAAGTCAAAATACTTTATCCTTTATGATCAGTAAAGTGTGCTATAATTGCTGTAACACAGTGACTTTGTGCCATTTTTTGATTTGAAGTCTCCTCGTTTGTGAAGTGTTGTGTTTTTTTTTTTGTATGCACAATAAACACAACATTCTAAATTGATTGTGAAGTGTTTTTTTGGAAGCACAATAAACACTTAACATTCTAAGTTGATCTGATTTTATTTTTCACAATATATTATTGTGTGTGTATATATGTATATATAAATCTATGCAGTTATATATAAAATAATATCTAAATTAAAATGGTATCTCTTTTCTTTCTGCTTCTTCTAAAAGTTACATAAAAATAGGTGTCAAGAGGACTGACAAAGGCTACTCTGTTGGTCATAGCTGACAGAATGATTTTTTGTGTATTTCGTCTTGGTGATGGTTTCCTTGAAATGATGCTCCTTCTACGTACTCAGCTCAAGAATTGGTGCTTAGACTCAAGACAATCAAATTTAAATGCCTGCTTTGCTATCTTTCACATTTAATATCATTGTTTATTATCATTCCAGAAAATCTTCAGATTTTACATTCATTTCACAGAGACTGAGGTTTTATATCAGGGATTAGCTGATGTCCCTGTCCCTGTTCTTCCTATTGTCATTCCCTACATCCAAATATAAGCTACCATCCACAGTCTGTAGAGTTTTGTTTACTTGCGTTTGTCTTTTGGGGCTTGATTTTGGCCATTTTGATAAGTGTTAAATATGGCGTGATAAATCTTAAGCAGGAGAATAATATAAACTATTTATGTTTAAAAATTCACCCTAGATTATGTGGAGTAAGGCTTGTAGCTTGGCAGCCGGGGGTCAATTTAGAGCCATGGTAGTACTACAGGTGGAGTTAATGGCAGCAGTGAAAATAAATGGATTTGAGTTATATTTTATGGTAGGAATAGATGAAAGATGGTCTATTAAGAGCAACTAGGAGTAATCAAGGGATTATTTGCAGATTTGGCTTTGCAGTTGCTAATTAAATGAGAAGAATATGGGAGAAACTAATTTGTGCGGTAGAGAGGAGACTAGTATAATCAATTTTGCTTTTAATGTGTTAAGACTGAGATGTGTATTAATGTAACATCTAGGAATTTGGAATTGGGAAGTGAATTTCTTAGTATGTTGTTTTGGGTTGAGTTTAGAGACAGGAATTTGATTTTATTAGTATCTACATAATAATCTGTGTTATGACTGACTTGCTATAATATTTTTAAAGACCAATGTTAGAAAATTACTTGCTTATTAGAAAAATTATCAAGAATGTGAATCAGTATGATTGGGAAATTATTATTATTATTATTATTTGAGACGGAGTCTCGCTCTGTCACCCAGGCTGGAGTGTAATGGTATGATCTTGGCTCACTATAACCTCTGCCTCCTGGGTTCAAGCAATTCTCCTGCCTCAGCCTCCTGAGTAGCTGGGATTACAAGCACCTGCCACCATACCTGGCTAATTTTAGTATTTTTAGTAGAGATAGGTTTCACCATCCTGGCCCAGCTGGTCTTGAACTCCTGACCTCGTGATCCACCTACATGCCTCGGGAAAATATTTTAAAGCAATTCATCCACATATTTAGAAACAAGAAATTGGATATACATAAAAATAAAGATTCAATATGACAAGCATTATTTTATTATATTTTATTATTTAACATGGTATTCAATGACCACGTTTGAAGAAATAAACTCTCTGAAGCAATAGTTTTATATGCTTTTAAGCAAGATACCACACAGAGAAATGTGAAAGATTTATTTTAAGACAGGGAGATTGGCAGTTATCTTCTATCTACATACTGCAGCTTAATCTTTAAAAACTACTGAAGAAATGTCCAAAATAACAATGCTTAAAAGGCAAAGGAAACTTCCTCTCTTCCAAAAAAACAGCAATATGTCTCAGTGGATCACTCCATGCTCATTTTACTAACTTTGGAGTTCCATTCATAGGTTGTTATGAAACATGTGTAATTCTGCATAAAGTTTTTTAAATTTATGATCCTGTTTCCTTATTTTATATAATACCTTATATTACCCCTGAATAACATTAAATCTACTTAGCAGAATTATTTTATCCCATATAGTTTAAGGATTATTACCTCCATAATCAATAGTGCCTTATTGACATAGTAATTTATTCTGTGGACCCAATCTTATTCTTTCCAGTTGAGAAGACTTTCTTTATCATGGGAAGAAAGAAAGTGGCTGTTTATTTTTCTCGACAAAATAAATGAAAGTTCAGCATAACTGGAAAAAGCTGCTTCCTGAGATGAAAGCTGGCTGTGAAGAGACACTGGCCCTTTACGGTTAGATGGCAGCTTTCAGTGACATCAATTTCATTTAAACTTACTGTAACAATCCTGTGATATTATATTTAAAGTACTTTTAGACCTCTTTTTAATTCAAAAATGCAGGCTTCATGTTACTTTATCTCTTCCAACTAGAGGAGAATATAGCAATGAAGTTCATACTTATAGGTGTACTGTGAGTTACTGTTACAGAATCCAAAACTAGAGAAACAAGAATTGGGTGTAACCTACTATTTTCAGTTGCAATGAAGAAACAGGCTGAACTTCATTTTTAACTAACTGCAAATCATCAGTGACATGGAATTTTTCCCACTCACTCACAATTTAATTCTGGCAAGCCATTCCTATTTACAATTCTTACTGAAACACTTCCTAATAAGTCTAGATTTGACATACAAGTGAGTTTTACTTAAGAGATTATTTAACGAAAGGTCTGTTTTGTCCTGATAAAAAATGGAACTGTCACTGAATTTTAGACATAGCTGTAGACATCCTCCAGGAAAATCACTTAAAGGCAGGTGGGAATCTCTCTCTCTCTGATTCTCTCTGTCTCTCTCTCTCTCTCTCCCTCCTTCCATGAGTATAGCTATTAGTCGGGAGAGCTTGGCACCTGTGATTGAAATTTTTGCCTGACTTCTTGTGTCCAAACAAGTCTGTTTACAAAAGTGAGTAAATGTTCTCTTTATTTCTGCTACAATCAGGTTGAAAGCTCATGTGGTCAGTTTCCTTATTTTGCAGGCAAATTATGCCAATTTCTAATTTTAAATGCATTACATAGAAGAAGTGACTTATCAGATAAGTACACTTTGTTGGAGTAAAGTTGGCATGCATAGCACAGCTACAGCTCTTTTCTTTTCTTTCCTTTAGGTATTAAATCCTCTTTAGGATTTATAAATAGATCTAGTCTATGTCCACCTCCCACGTGGAATGACCTGCTCATTTCAATGGTATCTGCAAACAAGGTGGTAAATCTGGGATTCAGAGAGCAGGATCAGTGGACTTCCAATCAAATAACATAATTCAGTGTATCTTTGCCAAGATGGTAGGTGATATTTTGATCTCTATACCTATTTAATGTTTCTTCATCTAATCTTTTTAAAGATGGAACATGAAAGGTGAGTGTATTTTTAGGAACCCTCTTAATAATTATAAGAAGTGAGATTTTATTTTTTGGTGTTTTTTTTTTAAATTTTCAATACCCTGTTAAGATTTTGTACCCATTTTAACAGCATTGTTTACCTATTCTTATATATTTGGAATTGAACTCATTTCTAGGATATAATAGTAAAGAAAATAAAGTCTTTTAACTAAAATAAAATAAGTTTGAAATATATACATATTTTTAAGAAACAATTACTATTTAGTTCCTAGGATGCAGGTATTTTCAAAATGCAGATGATAGAAGTAAATGATACAATTAAGTGAATACAGCTTTGGGACAATGTGGAGGGATATGTTTTTCTCAAATGTGTCTCAACATGCAATGATGTGAATTAAAATTATGCATCTTTAAGTTTGTGTCCCTAGAAACGTGGATATAACTAAAATATTGCAGTATCTATGATCTGTAAGAACAGAAAAAAAAGTAAGTTTAACATATAAAAAGTAAAAAATTGCAGAAATCATTAAATTGATTGCGGAACAGAAAATGTATTGTTGTAAGATAACGTATTTAGAATGTACAAAAAGTTATTGTCATTTTTCCATAGCTCTCGGTATAGCAGCTATCCATAAATGATATGGCTTCAGTTTAAACTAGAAAGGTCAACTCCCCTTGGCATTCCATGTAATAAAATCAACAAAAGTTTGTGTTCTTATTAAAGTTCTATCTCTGAAGAAATATAGCTGGTAATGACATTCTTTTCTCAAGCTAGAAGTAGAGTTCAGTTTCTGGAAGGCCGAATGACCTGGACATAACTTTCCTATTATAGTGCAGTTGACTTTTTTTTCTGGGAAAATGTGTTTACCAGTAAAATACATTTACATGATATACACCTACCCTATTACATATTAAGAGTCTAAAGTTTATTGTTGGTTGATAGCCTTAGATAGTCCCTGTGAAGTAATTTTGTTTTTTCACAGTCTGAACATTAAGATTTAATATAGCAGAAATACTTGTCCCAAAACTTTGGAAAAAAATATTCAACAAGACTATTTCTAAAGCCATGGTGATTTTTAGTGATCTGGTCTATAGTTTTCTTGTGTGAATCATACATTTCCTTTTTCACCATTTTCTCAATATTCTATCTAACATCCTGCACATGTGCTACCACTAAGCAAGTTCTATTTGCTACTAGTCAATTTGTTGTAGTTAAGATTCTAAGTTGCCTCCTTAACATGAATATTGCCTTTTTACTTTGCCATAATCAATTCTTGAGAATGGAGAGTATTATTCTGTATTTATAAACTGTGGAGTATTAATTTTTAATTTTTTAAGTTGGAGAAATCTTTCTCTGTTGCCAAGGCTGAGTACAATGGCACAATCATAGATGACTGTAACTTTGAGCTCCTGGGATCAACTGATTTTCCTGCCTCAGCTTCCTGAATAGCTAGGACTACAAGCACACACTATGATACTTGAATAAGCTTTTAAAATTTTTTGTAGTGATAGAGGCTTGCTATATTACCCAGGATAGTTTTGAACAGCTGACTTCAAGTGATCCTCCCATCTTGGCTTCCCAAAGTAGTGCGATTACAGGGTTGAATCACCAAGTTAAGTCTATGTTTATTTGTAATATTTGATATTATCAAATCACTGGATATACATAACACATATGTAATTTTAAACTGTAGTAATAAAATGATTACCTGAGTATGTACCACTTAACTTAAGATCTGGCATAATCTTATAATTTTAATATCTCATCAAAATAGTACAAAATACTGTGGAAAAATGAAAGCATAATTGTTTTATCAATTTTTATTTCTATAACAAATTACCTGGACTAGGCAATTGATAAACAATATAAATTTATTGCTCACAGTCCTGGAGGCTGAGAAGTTCAAAATAAAAGTGCTGGCAGGTTCATTCTGATGAGAGCTCTGCCTTTGCTTTAAAGTAGGGACCGTCTTCCTGCATCCTCACATGGCAGAAGGGGAAACTGGCTCTCCTGAGCCTTTTTATAGGGCATTAATCCCATTCATGAGGATGGAGCCCTCATGACATAATACGCTGCCAAAATCCTCACCTCTTAATACTAATGCTTTGGTCATTAGGTTTTAACATGAATTTTGGGAGGACACCAACATTCAGACTATAGCATATACATATTTGAATACAAATACAGTATTGATGACACAGTGTTTGAATTTTGAATCCTATTAAAGAGACTTCATTATGTTTAACACTGAATTGGATAATCAAATACAAATAAAGGCCATAACATATATGGCAATTGTTAAGGGATGAATATGTCTCTTACAAATTTATATGCCACAATATGGATTCTAACCCTTAGTACCTTGGATTGTAGTTGTATTTGGTGATGGAACTTTAGAGAAGTAATTAAGTTAGAATAAGGTCATTAGGGTAGACATTAATCCAATATGATGCATGTTCTCATAAAAAGCAAAGATTAAGGCAAAGACTTGCAGAAGAAACACAGCGTGGAGATGTCGGGAGAGGACAGCTGTCTACAATTCAGAAGTGAGTCCTTGAAGGAAACCCACCTTGATCTTGGGACCTCTAGCCTCTAAAATTGTGAAGATAAATTTCTGTTGTTTAAGCCACCCATTTTGGTGGTGCTTTGTTATAGCACTCTTAGCAAACTAACACAGTAATTTTAGCCCTGTCAAATAATGACATGTAAGCATATTTCAAAAGACATACATCATAGCCATAGAGTACTCACTATAGAATGAATATTTGGGTCCTTCCAAAATGCACATGTTGATACCTAATCCCTAATGATGGTATTAGGAGGTAGGGCCTTTGGGAGGTTTACTAGCTCATGAGGGCAGAATCCTTATAAACGGGATTATTAGTGCCCTTATAAAAGAAACTTCAGAGAGCTCCCTTACCTTTTACACCAGGTAAGGATGCAGCAAGAAGAGGACTACCTATGGACCAAGAAGATGGCCTTCACCAGAAAGTGAATCTGCCAGCACCTTGATCTTTGACTTCCCAGCCTCCAAAACTGTGAGAAATACATGTCTGTTGTATATTTCACTCAATTTATGGTAATTTTCTTATTGTAGTCTGACTGGACTAAGACATAACATGTACTTAGGTTTTCAAAAGCAGTGAGCTGGTATTATCCTCTATCATGTCATAGTTATTTTTGCTTATTCCTTGACCAAATAAATTTGAAACATAAGCATCACTTTAGAATGTCCTGATCTTTTCTTACAGGCTTATCTCAAGTATTTTGCCTAGAACCCCCATTATTCATACCTTCTTAGACTTCAGTTACGGGCAAGATCTAATAGCATCTTCCCCTCATGGCAGTTGAGCTTCACTTTTTATCCTGGGCTAAGGTTCCTTAACTTTCTATGTGAAAGAAGAAGTTAAAAAAGAAAGTCAAAACTACCACCAAATTAAATGATTCATGTTAAGAGATGCGTGATGAAGAGGATTTCCAGAAACATAATCAGGAATTCATATATATATATATATATGAAGGAAGGAATTGAAGGAAACCCACCTTGATCTTGGGACCTCTAGCCTGTGTATACACACACACACACACACACACACACACACACATATATGTTCTTTGCATAATGGTTAAAATTGCAGGTTTTAGTTTCAGACATTTCTATGTTCTAACTGTCCTGTCACTTAGCAGCTGTTGATTCTGATCCTATTTGAGCATTAGTCAAAGCTGTCATAAAGAGGAATAACATAATGCCCATCTCATCCTCATGAGATAGTGTTTGGCATATAGAAATAACTCAGTCTCAAGTACTTACTAGTAGTTCTCAGCATACTTCATGTTTTTTAAAATTATACTTAAATTCTAGGGTACATGTGCACAACGTGCAGGTTTGTTACATATGTATACATGTGCCATGTTGATGTGCTGCACCCATTAACTAGTCATTTACATTATGTATATCTCCTAATGCTATTCCTCCCACCTCCCACCACCCCAAGAGAGGCCCCTGTGTGTGATGTTCCCCTTCCCGTGTCCAAGTGTTCTAATTGTTCAATTCCCACTTATGAGTGAGAACATGCAGTGTTTGGTTTTTTGTCCTTGTGATAGTTTGCTGAGAATGATGGTTTCCAGCTTCACCCATGTTCCTACAAAGGAGATTAACTCATGCTTTTTTATGGCTGCATAGTATTCCATGGTGTATATGTGCCACATTTTCTTAATCCAGTCTATCATTGATGGACATTTCGGTTGGTTCCAAGTCTTTGCTATTGTGAATAGTGCCGAAATGAACATACGTGTACATGTGTCTTTATAGCAGCATGATTTATAATCCTTTGGGTATATACCCAGTAATGGGATGGCTGGGTCATATGGTACTTCTAGTTCTAGATCCTTGAGGAATCGCCACACTGTCTCAGGACACAGGCATGGTCAAAGACTTCATGTCTAAAACACCAAAACCAACGGCAACAAAAGCCAAAATTGACAAATGGGATCTCATTAAACTAAAGAGCTTCTGCACAACAAAAGAAACTACCATCAGAGTGAATAGGCAACCTACAGAATGGGAGAAAATTTTTGCAATCTACTCATCTGACAAAGGGCTAATATCCAGAATCTACAAAGAACTCAAACAAATTTATAAGAAAAAAACAAAACAAAAAAAGCCATCAAAAAGTGGGCAAAGGATATGAACAGACACTTCTCAAAAGAAGACATTTATGCAGCCAACAGACACATGAAAAAATGCTCATCATCACTGGCCATCAGAGAAACGCAAATCAAAACCACAGTGAGATACCATCTCAAACCAGTTGGAATGGCGATCATTAAAAAGCCAGGAAACAACAGGTGCTGGAGAGGATGTGGAGAAATAGGAACACTTTTACACTGTTGGTGGGACTGTAAATTAGTTCAACCATTGTGGAACACATACTTCATGTTTTAACCTCTCATTGCCGTTGGCTAGGAGTTTCACTGAGCATTTGTTTTCTAAATACAAGTGAATAGAAAATACGAACCGTTCTGGCAATCATGTATCAGGCAGTTGGCTTGATGTTAGAGATAGATATGTAAGAGAGAAGACCACTAAACACTCTTGCATAGTAGTCAATGGGGATTAATGAGATTCATTTAAGTTTCTGCTATTTAAAATATCACTAATATTTATGTAAATTAGTATAATCCTGAATTTGAAAATAAAACCAGAGGCAGCAGTAAATGTTGCCTTTCATTTTTCCTTTTCTAATCTTCAAATAGAAAATCTCTATTTGATGAATTACATAGTTATTAAATCTAGGAAAGGTAAAGCCATAAATCCAAAGACCCATTCTGTATTGAAAGTCTTTATTGAATGTGAAATTCTGTGTCTTTATGACCACTGTCACTCCTCTGCGGTGGAGATTGAAGACTGCAATTGAAGAAATGTCAAATACAATGCAGGCTCTCTCCTTGACCTCCTCTTTCCAGTGAAAAATTATGTTGCTTTCTTGTGAAGTTATTTTTAAAGTTAGGTATAACTCAGAAATTTCAAAATTTGAATTTTAAAGTGATGCTAGTCAAGCTGAGCAAAACAAAAATCCACTTAGTCTCTGCTCCCCTCCCTAGCCTAACCCAATTTGAGATGTATGATTCATTCACAATCATCTGATATGATTTCAAAAACACTTTTTTTAACTTAAAAAAACATAGTCTTTCTATTCACACTGCATTAGGCTTTCTGGAGTGTAGACTCTTCAATCATTAATAGGCAGTCGAATCACTCAGACTAAGGAATCTGCAATAGAGTTGTAAAATCAAATAAATCTTTGGAGTATTATCCTCTGCCATATAATGATGTGAACAGAGCTTTCTCTCCTCTCAGGTCAGACCTTTAGTATTCATTTTTATAAATTAACAATAAGAAATTCAAAATAATATAATTTGTGATGTAAATATGATCTAACAACGAATATACTGAACAAAAGAATTACAAGACCTTAATGGAGGCTATAATAAAATTTTACTGAAAAATATGTAAGATGAAAATTAATGGAGAGACATGTCATGCTAATAAGATGAAGATTTGTTAGGTAATGATATTTGTTATCCTTCATTTGATTTATAGCATTAATGCGACTAAAGTAAAAAAAGTTATAAAACATATATGCTAGAGATGGCTATCAATATAGACCGAGAAATGTGAAGAGTAAGACAGTGGTGTGAAGAGTAAGACGATGGTGTGAAGAATAACCTACTAGATATTCATACATTATTTGTGCAGCCACAGTGCTTAAAACAATGTGGTTGGTGCAGCAATATCTGTGTATAACAATAAGGAAATGTTCAGGCATCTGTGAAATCTTTATATAATACTAAGCTGTTATTGCAAATGAGTGGGAAAATAAGAAAACAGTACCAGAAAAATTCATTAACCATATAAAGTAAATAGAATTTTATTCTTTCTTTATACCAGTTACAAAAACAATTCAAGAAAGATCATTAATTTATTTGTGAATGTTATGTTTTTCCAACTAATCTATAAAAGTATCCTCATGGAAGGAAAATGTTAGAATAAAGGAAGTAAAATTTAAACTACAACTATATAACATTTAAAATTATTTTCATCAAAATATGATGGAAATATAGCAGAAAGACAAACCACAACTAGGAGAAAATATCTACAATACTTAAAATAGGCAAATAATTGTTATGTAAAATATATAAACAACTCCCATGAATCAATTAAAGGAACAATCTACTAGCAAAATGAGCAAGAACACATTAGCAGACATTACACAGAAGATGAAAAACAAATAATCAATAATGTATGGAAAACTGTTCAACCTCATTTCTAATTAGGAAACTGCAAGTTAAAAACCATAATGAGATAACGTTTCATTCTCAGCAAACTGTCAGAAAGATATAGTCTGCAATACATGGGTTTCATCAGTATGCTCTTAGGAGGAATATTGTTACAAGCACTTTGGAAAATACTTTTGCATTAATTATTGAAGTTAAAGATAGGTGTACTTTTAACTTATTATATATCCATGGAAAGTTCTTTGTCATGTGCCTCAGAAGAAATGTTCAAGAATATAGCATAACTTTCAGTGATAGTAAATGATGGGTGATAAAACAGTTGTCATTCAACAATGTAATATATAAACAGCTTGTGGTATATTCATACAGTGGATTATTTTATATGTGTAAATACAGTGAATTAATTTTTCAACTTTGATATTAATTTCATATTGATAATATTGACTTTATAGTAATAGCCTCCAAATATCCCATCATTATATTTCACATAATGCTATTTACATAAATTTCAAGAATTGGTGTAAACGAACAGTAAAACTATAAAAATTAGCAATATATAACACTAATTTCAGGTTATTAATTTCCTGAGGGAGAAGTGGATATTATGTAAAATTACAAGGCACACATTGATCAGTCAACAAGTTACTAAAATTCAGAAATTTGGTGGTAAATATTCAGATGTTGCATACTGATTATTAAAACCATATATATATAGTATGTTTTTGTATGTAAGAAATATATACTGTAAGATTTTAAATTAGGCATCGAACAAGTATAAAGAAATATATACTATATACTTTTCTACCAAAAATCTCTGAATTTTACTGAAATACAAAATTTAATGACATTTTCACCACTATATGTCACACTGATGTTTTAATGAACAATATACAATTATTTTTAAAGCGTTTCTGTTAGTTAACCATACATAATTTTAAACTGTAGCAGATGTATTATTCTGAGGACCAAATCTCTCTGTGATTTATGTGCTAAAAATTCATAATACACTTGACTTTTTTCTAGCTTCTAGAGTGAACTTAAGAAACTAAAACTTCTGAGATTATTTGAAAGCATTTATGCTTTCTTCATTATATGAAGAATTATGCTTTCCTCATTATATTAAAAAAGTTAGTAATATATAGTAAATCTTAACTTTCACTTACTATAAATTAAGTTGCTTTCAACACTACCTTGTCATCAAGTTGTAAGGTTAACTCTGGTGTATTGTAAGGCAATGACACGATGACATATAATCAAGACAAAGGTAAATATTCCTAATAAAAATATGTCATAGATAATTACAAATGAATTTTTTACCTTTGGTTTTACTGAGACATATTAAATCATGTGTCCTGTTGTATTTAAATTCTTATTAAGATGGTATTTGTCGTATAATTTCATGTCACAATATTAAACTTTCCAAGGTTGGAAAGAATTATATATAGTTATATGTACAATATAAAGGGGCCAGCAAATATGTGCATGAACATGAATCAAGGCAAAGAATCAGAGTTATGATTTAGATGGAGTTCTGAAGGGCATTTTATATCCATCATCTACTTTAATTTCAATTGAGTAAACAAATTGAATATATAAAAACACATTTGACAAATGAGGCTGCAGAAGAGACAGTAAAATTTAGGGGGTTAAATAGGTGATTGACTTGGAATGTAGCAAGGTTTATTACCAAATTGACTGACCCGGCTCCAAGGAAATTTTACAAATCTCACGGAAACAAGTTAGGACAGAACTATTTTCAGAGTGCTTCACAACCATGTATAAAGTTGGAAGTTACCATATTTTTGAAAAATAAATGTGGGAGGAAAAAATGAGAATTAAACTATAGTAAGAAAGTCACGTGGGAAAAAATTAAAAAGTGAAACAACTGAATGGCAAAGACAGACAATCTGGAAGCAACAGAATGACAACAGGACAGAGAAGAAGAAAAAGGGTGTCATTTTGGGGTTTCAACATAGCTAACTTATTCATAGCTCACTACAGGTTAGTTCATGGCTAGGGTGCAATGTCAAGAATAGATAGGTTCCTCAGAAAGTTTTCCTGAAGAGTCTAATATTTTTACCAAATGTTTTATGATTATGAGTCACACAAATACTATTAAGCTCAAATAATTGACTGGTTTAGGAGCTAGAAAACTCAACTGTTATTGAAAATGAAATAGAACTTTTGAATGAGTTCATGAGAAAAAGCCTAACAGCAAGTATATGTAATAAAATGAAATATCAATTAAAAATCTAGTCAGGACGTACTGGTTCTGTACCTGGGACAAAATCACTTCATTTTAGGGAATTCATCTTTAAAAATTCCTATTACAATTATTTGCATGAGTAAAAGATACCAGCCTGGGCAAAATGGTGAAACTTCGTCTCAACAAAATAATAATAAATAATAATAATAACAATAATAAATAATATTAGCCCCAGGCGTGGTGACTTTAGCCTGTAATCCCAGAACTTTGGGAAGCTGAGATGGGCAGATCATTTGAACCCAGGAGTTCGAGACCAGACTGGGCAATACAGTGAAACCTCCATCTCTACAAAATTTAGCGAGATGTGGTTGTGGGCACCTACAGTCTCAGCTTCTTGGGAGGTTGACACAGAGGGATCTCTTGAGCCCAGGAGGTTGAGGCTGCAGTGAGCAGCAATTGCACCACTGCACTCCAGCCTGGGAGACACAGTGAGCCACTGTCTGGGTGACAGTGAGGGGTAAAGAAAGGAAAATAAAAACCAATTTTAAAATTGTATAATAAACTATACAGCATTCTGCCTAGCACATGGTAGATTTTCTTTGAAGGCCTATTTCTCAATTTCTTTTGCATCTGTATCCTTAAAATAGAAATAAGAAACAAGTTTTACTCAATCAGTAAATATATTGAAATCAAGAACTCAAATACCTGGAAGGATTATTTAGACACTGCTACCTACAAATAAAAGGTTGCTTTACTTCAGTTAACAGTATATGCAACATTTAAATACAATGAAACGTCAGAGTTTCCACAAAATTTTTCTGTGAAAAAAAATTCCTCTCTTTGCAGCCAAATTGTTTTTTAAAAATTTACAAAATTCATAAATATATTTTTTCACAGTAAAATAAAAGAACTAATAACATTATAAAATATCAACTATAAGAATTGTGAAATATTCATATAAACAAAAGAAAGCTTTTAAAACTCTTTACTTGAGTTTAGACTAATTAAGGCAAGAGAGTCATATGTTTTATTTTACCTTCAAGTGTGCAGGAAGAGAAGAAATTATCTGATTTCACTACTTCAACAAAGATATTTTGCAAGCATCCATAATTTTTAGAAGTCAATAGTTGTGTATTAAACATTTATTAACAGCATAACATTATTAAGCAAGCTGCATTATAATAATTACAGAATATAAAATTTAAATGTTTCTGTTTACAGAACATCTTACTCTCTGAGGTTTAAATTTGTTAAATATTGTGTTAAAATAACATTTCCAAGGACAATTTTGTAACAAAAAGCAAAGCAGTATTGCATATTTTTGTACATGCCTTCACACTAAATAAAATATAAGGTTGGGAATTGGAGAATGCTCTTAATTTAACACTTTATGAGATTAAACTTTTTGAAGGTTATGTAGCTCCAAGTTATATTTTTTTTATGGCTTCAAGCAAGGGAAGATTTTAATCTTCTTAACTTTCAAACATTCTGTTCCCTAGTGACATTCTCAAGGGTAGGAAATGGAACTAATTGCTTAGCAGTAAGCAAACAGAACAAACTTAAAATGCTCAAATCTTAAAATATGGGAAACATAAAAAGGCCAAAAAAGTTTTTTTGAAAAGAAATATAAAGAATTTGATTTTTTCTAAATAATTTCTTAACAAAAAGAGAAACAAGTCTAAACTAGTTTTAGTAAAGGGGAATTTATTACAAAGAAATTGGCACATTTCTTGAAACTCAAATGCCATAGCAGTCTCTAACAACAAAAGAAACTGAAAACTACCAGAAAAACTACGTTTCATTTTTCAGTCTCTCATTTGTTTCTTCAGACTATTTATTTTTCTAATTTTTTCAATCTAGATTTTCTAGCGTGTACTCTTTCAATAAATAGGGCCTCAAAATTTGACTTCAACATAGATACCCTAGAACTGTATCCACATAATCTTAAACCTTAGTTCTAATTAACATTTATTTTATTTTATTTTTCCATAAGTTATTGTGGTACAGATGGTATTTGGTTACATGAGTAAGCTCTTTAGTGGTGATTTGTGAGATTTTGGTGCACCCATCACCTGAGCAGTATACACTGCATCATATTTGTAGTATTTCATCCCTCGCCCCCTCCCACTCTTACTCCCAAGTCCCCAAAGTCCATTGTATCATTTTTATGCCTTTGCGTCCTCATAGCTTAGTTCCTACAATTCACAATTGCAAAATCGTGGAACCAACCCAAATGCCCATCAATCAACGAGTGGATAAAGTTTCTTCATGTGGCAACTTCTAATTCTTGTGAGAGGGTCTCTGTTTGGTTGTATTAGGTAATCGATCTACCCTTGATCCTTTATTTGTGGCTTGCGTGGAAGGTGTTATTGGAGGAAAGTGCATATGGCTTCTCACACAAGTAAGGACTGTGAAAGTCAACTGTCTCTGGAGTGATAATGTGAACATGGGAGATGAAAATTTCTCAGAAAAAGGAAGATGTTTGGTCAGACACTCCAAGAGCTATTTAGATATGAGCACTGCCAAGAATTGTTAATAAATCTTGCAGTTAGAAAATAATTCAATTTATGGCCAGGCGCGGTGGCTCAAGCCTGTAATCCCAGCACTTTGGGAGGCCGAGGCGGGTGGATCACGAGGTCAGGAGATCGAGACTATCCTGGCTAACATGGTGAAACCCCGTCTCTACTGAAAATACAAAAAACTAGCCGGGCGTGGTGGCGGGCGCCTGTAGTCTCAGCTACTTGGGAGGCTGAGGCGGGAGAATGGCGTGAACCCGGGAGGCGGAGCTTGCAGTGAGCCGAGATCAGGCCACTGCACTCCAGCCTGGGAGCACAGCGAGACTCCGTCTCAAAAAACAAACAAACAAACAAAGAAACAAAAAAAAAAAAACAAAAAAAAAAAATAATAATTCAATTTATATAGCCTAATTGCTAATTTTTCCATTATCATTTTTCCGTCTCTCAGAAGCTTGGTCAATTGTGATAGAAAAGAGATTGTCATGTAAAATTTAATTGGCTTCTGCAAAAAAACAAAACAAAACAAAACAAAACAAAAACAACTCTAACTGAAAGCAGGACTATCAGGAAAGGACTATAGGATGAAAAATTATGAAGAAGCTGTAAAAAATCACCTTTGTTTATTTTGCTAAAGTTAAATTTTAAAAATAGTTCATTGCATTTTCTTTCCATTTAAAATTTTCTCTTTAAATTCAACTTCAGATATTTTTATGTTGCTGTGATACATGAGCATTTCATCCTGCCGCCTGTCAAAAGAAAAAAAAAGTACTATAAATTAAAAAAATAGATGTGGCATTTGAATAACAATGAGTTGTCTGTTGTCAGAAAGCAGATGCGTTTTCAATACCAAATGCTTTGCTCAGCTCATTTTTTATGTCAGAAATGTGGAGATTTCAATCTGTAAAGAGCTTTTGGAGTTGTGAGGTGGTGCACACCTGTAGTCTGAGTTACTCCAGAGACTGAAGCAGGTGGATCTCTGAAGCCCTGTAATTCCAGAGTACAGTGTGCTATGATAGCAATGGTGAATAGCTACTGCACTTGAGCCTGGGCATCATAGAAAAAAGAACTAAATGAGGATTTGGAGTCAATAGAGAAAATGTACAGCCTTCATGAATAGTAA
Source organism: Papio anubis (assembly GCF_008728515.1). NCBI lineage: Eukaryota > Metazoa > Chordata > Mammalia > Primates > Cercopithecidae > Papio > Papio anubis. The sequence continues at coordinate 72,780,828 of NC_044978.1, forward strand.
CTAAGCTCTCTTTCACAAGTTATTTGTTTGCCACTTTCAATTTGCCGACATTGGTGTCCCAATATTATGGCTTCGTATCCTTTCATATCTGTTGGGAATTAAACATGACATTGTTTTAAATTTAGAAAAAATAATGGACATATTTTATGTCAGCATGGATGAAACAATTGATTCATAATTTACAGGATACTGTTTCTTGCTATTGTTGATTCTTTTAGACCTTAAAGTGAGCATATTCTATATATAGTAATATACAGATATATAAGGAAGAAAAATATTCTGCTTATTATAAATATACCATTAAATATATGTAATGAATTTGTTAATATTTGGCTTACATTAAACAATAAAATTATACATTGTAATAGTTTTTATTTTGGTCTTGATTTACTAATTCCCAGGATTTCTAAATAGTATATAGAGGGTAGATGGGTTACTCAATGGAAGAATTAGTGCATGACATCTTACAAAGGATACACTTTATTTCATTAAGTGAATATCTAGCAACAAGGTATGTTAAAAATAAAAGTAAATTGGAAGGTAGATCTTCATTCGAGGTTTGATTTCAGCATTTTCTTGCCTGCTGACACTGAACAAGACCCTTTACATCTTAGTTTGTCTATCTGTTAACATGATAGTGATACCATATTTGCACAATTCAAATCTCTGTATATGTCTTACATTGCTGAAGTTAGTTGGGGGTTATTGGACTCTCAGAAGTAACTTGCTTGCTGACAGGCAGAGGATGAAGTGTGAATTTATTGCCTTTTGCCTAAGTGTACTGAGCCAAAGAGCAGGGGACTCTGCTTGTTCAATTGTTAATTGAGTTAATGCACTTTCTTCCATTGTTGTAAAAATCATCCCGTTAGGAGAGGTCAGAGCTAGGAGAGATATGTCAGAATAATTTCAAAAGATTAATTGAGTGCTGAGTAGTCTTCAAAACCCACAAGCTGATATTCAAGAAATGTTAATCATCAGCAACATGGACTTAAAAGGAGAAATAAAATAAAAATTTAAAGAGCAAAGTTTGTCCAAAAGGGAAATGGAAACTAACTGAACATGTTCTCCAACACAGTTTGTGTTCATATTGTTGATTCTAATGCCTCCGTGTTAGGAGTTTCCAGGAGCCTCTAAGATGAAAAACGTTACTGTGAACAGTCCACCTCCCTAAGGAAAAACAGAGGACTCAACAGAATAGTTTAACCTCACTTACGAAGGGATAAAGTTAAACTTTGATACTGACTATGAACATAAATATGTGTTTATTTTTCTTACTGAATATTGTTTAAATGGTTTTCTAAAATAAACTTTATTAAAACATAAGCAGAGTAAAAATCACTGTTTTTAAGTGTACAATTGGATAAATATTGAAAAATGATACAGGTGTGCACCATCATCACGAATTCAGGATGTAGAATGTTCCCATCAACACCAAAATTTTCCTTCTACCCCGTTGCTATCACATTTCCTGCTAGACCTTGGCAACCACTGATGTTTTCCTTCTCCATAGTTTTAACTTGTATATAATTTAAAATAAATGAAGTCATACACGAAGTATTTTATATCTGGCTTCATTAGTTCAGCATCGTACTTTTCAGATATATCTATAGAGTTGTGTGTATCAGTAGAATTTTTTGGTTGCTAAACAATAATTGGTATAATTGATGATAAATCACATATTTATTATTATCTATATTAACAGCACAAAATAATTATTTTATAATCAAGTCACAATTATTATTTATATTAATAACATAATAATTATAATAACCCAAAATTATATAACCTTCCAAAATTTATATTATTAACCCGAGATTTATCCATTTGATGGTTGATGGAAAATTGCATTGTTTTAGTTTTTTAAAGCAATTTCAATTAAATATATATTACACAGCATACAATTAATTTCAAACTTTATGTATCAATGACTTTATTATTATTTTTTTTTCCTACTTACATCAGGTGTGTCTTCTATGAATCACCATTATCAAATGATATGAGTCAATCCCGATAGGACTTACTGGGATCAGTGACACAGTATATTTTGTGTTTAAACGTTTCTTTAAAATGTCTGTTCTAATTAGGGTTTTAAAAGAGGTGTATAGTTACTGTCAATATCTCACTAATAATAGAAGTTATCTTGAAATATTTTAACAAAAACTCTCTATGACTCAGCGAAAATGGCAAAATACTGTTTGATTGAAATGTGCCGTTGAGTGAGTGAAGTATGCCACTTGTGGGATAATATGTGGGATATAAATTTTCTGACAGATTTTTTTTTCTTCAGTCATTTTCCCGTGTAAGGGAATTTAAAGCTATAGTAGTTATTATATTAAAATTAAGAAAAGATATTCCCATTCATTTTAAAGATATTTCTATTTTTTTGTTACCATTGAAATAAATTATTTGAGGCTTACAGGAAAAAACTACTGACTCCCAACTATCAAAGAAAAAATTTTAAGTAAAAATCAATAAATGTCTAAATGTTTAAAAATGTTGTAATCTTGTACATATAGATTTTTATATTTTCAAAAATGAGGTTCAATTTACACTCATATTATTTTAAAGTTATGTTAAAATATTTTTAAAATTTTACAGCAAACTTTTAAGTTTAACATGTATATAGATACAACTAAATACTAGAAGAAATTTTGCAAAGTGCCGAGGGCACGCATTGTTCTTACAACACTTGGCAAGTGGTGTAGTGGGGGTACATTTTCCTTCGTATTAGAAAAAATGTTGTAATTTACTCGTGTCTTCACACAGAAGTCCACATGAGTCCTAAGGGTAATTTAATTGACCTTTGCCAAATATATAAAATTGTTATATGAATTTCACAAAGAAAAACGAAGTTATTTTTGCAGTCTAGTATTTGTTTTATTTTATTAAAATTAAGTATTTAATTCTATTTTAAAAGTAAACTCTGTATTTTGTACCCTCCAGCTTTTACTTTTTTAATATTATTTTTGATATACCATTCTAGTTTATACATTTAGTCAAATGTAAATAACAGTAAAAAGTTATCCAGTCAGGGAGATTTTATTTTTGGTAATGGTTAGCTACGAAATTTTCATCCAGTCTTCCAAGGTGAATAACTAGGAAACCTGGAGGGACTGAAAAAAAATAAGACAGAATAATCGTATGTAATCGAAATCTAAGAGAGAAAGAACAGAAATGTCAGCCGTATGTTTGAAATCATTATTTACTTAAAGATGTCTGCCAATTCAGAACATTAGCTAAGTGACTGAAAAACCAAGCAAAAAATCATTACTTTTCATAACTTTCTGGAGAGAGAAGGAAAGAAACAAAGGATTCTATAGTCAGCCAAGAACGGCTTTCGTGGTAAAAGTCAGCCTCAAATAATGACTACGAAACGCAACATAAGCACCAGGAGTGAACTGGAACTACCGGGTCCAGACAGGGCCAAAATATCTAAATCTCTGAAATTGTACTACGGTTATTTGAGATTGTTTCTACACCTACATGTTGACAAAAGCAATAATAAATTCTCTCAAGAGGAACATAATATCATTCTAGGCCTCAAAGTATTTTAAATATTTTTATATAAAGTAGTAGGCATTTAAACAAAACTTAATAGTAACACAAGGGGAGAAGATATTATGTTTGAAATCAATAGAATCAATCAACAGGGTTATATATCATGGGGTCATCATGCAGAAACTTTGAACATATTTATGGTAGTAAACGTTGAGATTAAGGATGTAATCAGATAATTTGAAATAATAATGATAAAATTAAGTAAAAAGTTTATAACTGTAAAGCATCAACATTAGTGAGGTAGAAATGCAGAAATTCAGGTCAAAGAAATCAAGTTGATAAAAAAGCTAGAAAAATGCATGTAGGTATGTATCAATAAAACGTGATCACATCAAAGAAAACCATTCTAAAATCATTTTTGAACCAGCAGTTAAAAAGGAACAAGAGTCAAAATAACAGCCAATTTTTCAATAGCAACATTGTAAATAAAATAATAATAGCACAAATACTTCAAAGAGTTGAAAGAAATTGACAGTGCCTTTCAGTGATTTAAAGAATTATAACTTTATGGGGTTTTAATTGAAATACAATAAACTGTATGTACTTCAAGTGTATAATTGGATGAATTTTAACAAATTAATACATCCTGAAATCATAACCATGATCAAGATGACAGACATTTCCATCACCTCAAAAGTTTTCTTTGGCCCATATTGTAAACATCTGTCCTACAGGTACCATTCTCACAGAGCTGCTGATCTGATTTCTGCCACACTTTATTTATTACCATTTTCCTGAGGTTATATACATTTCTCTGATTCTATGTACTCTTTTCTTCTGCCTAGTTTTTCGTATTTACAAAATTTTCTTAAAATTCATTTGTGTTTTTTCACATATCAATATTCCAGATCACCGTACTGTTTAGTAGTTTTCTATTAAATGCGTATAGTCTAATTTGTTTATTCATTCATTTGCTGATGAACATTTAAATTATTTTTAGCTCAGTGCTATTACAATAAAGCTTCTATATACATTTTTAAAAGTATAAATCTTTGAGTATATTTTTATTTAACTTGGGTAAGTAGGAATGGGATGTCTGAGTAATATGGTATGTGGATGTTTAAGTTTTTAAGAGCTTTCAAATTTGTTTCTAAAGTGTTTTTTACGATTTTGCATTTCCACTAGCAATGCAGTAGATTTCCAGTTGCTCCATGGCCTCACCATTAATTTAGGAAATAGCTAAAACCATGTGGTCAGCTATATTTTAATTTTAACCAGTCTAATATATGTACTAAGCATCAAAACATACATATTGGCAAAAATATCATATAAATATCGTGTCGTATCCAAGATATTCATGCACACAGACCTAAAAAAAATCTTTTGTGAAAATATTCTTGAAGGAAGTACTTTGGAAAGAACAGCAACAAACCCAGAAGATCTGCCTTTCATGTAGCATATTATGACTTTTAATGGATAAAAATAGTGATAGCCTTGATTTTATACTTATTTGGGTGTCTAGAAAATTACTAAACTCATTTTTCTTCCATAAAATAGAGATTAAAAAAACCATTTCAGGTATTATTATCAGGGTTACATGCTGAAGCACTATAGATTTTCAACTATAGTAACTTACATTTTATCACATGATTACAATCTCCTTGAGACAAACATACATTTGTTGAATAAATCAAATATAGGATATTTGAATTATAAACAGACACACATAGCTTCAGTGTAAGTGAAAGTGAAAGTGAGATTATTCAGCAACTAGACCAACATAATAATTAAATAATATTGTAAATAAAACTAGTTTTGTGATTCTCTGGGTTATATTCTCTCCAGTATACAGAGTTTACAATAGCAAAATCAAGCTAGAACCATATCCTGCAGTGGGTGACAAATAACACCTGCCAAACTTTAATGCCAACGTCTCACTTCAGCGAACAATTTCATTAATTTCCTTTAAATTTGGCAGAGGCATTACTGTTGGAAACTCAATGGCAGACACTTCATTATAAGTCCAGCTGGTAATCATAAGTAGTGGTTGAATCTAACACAATATAAACCCAGCCATTTGCCCTTATAAGATTGTGTGTCAGGTAAAATCCACAGTTCTTACAGACACACACAAAGCCCAAAGTAGAGGTTAATTATATCCATCCTACGCTACTAACACATGAACTGACTTAAAGATGCTTCCCAAAGCACCAACATCTTTCTCCGCTTCTCACAAAAAAGAGAGTTAAATCTAGTTTTAATTAACAAATTTATAATGAGAATAGATGTTCATGCAATATGATTCTAAACTCTGCATAGCTGCTTCTAAAATACAAATCACACAGCTGAACACATTAGAATAACATGGTCTTCCCATAATGACATATGCCAGATTTGTGTGTGTCTCTCCTTGTGGCAAATAATTTATGTAATTTCTTTCACAGAAGTGAAAGTGATTGTTTTAATGAAAAAAAACACAAACATGTTTTCTATTTAGAATAACTTGCGGCCTTATTCTTTAAAGTTAATGAATTTTGGCATTCTGAGGTATGGAAATAGCTAAATCTATGTGCAATATGTCAAAAAATATTTCCTGAAATCTTATAATAAGAGTAATTTATGGACTAACCAAAAATCAAATCTATGATCAAAGATGACTATTGTGAAATATGACAATATAAAATATTCTTTATCAATCAATAAAATGGATTTATCTAATCTTTGCGAGCATTTTACTTTGTATCCTAATAACTCATGATCTCTGATGCACTTCTCTAGCTTTTTCATGTTTTAGTCTTGTTTAGTCATGATTTCTCTTAATAGTGGTTGAAGAATAATATTTGTTATTACAGGAACTGGGGTGTTTAATTGTGCTGCAAACCTGTTGCTCTGCTTGTTGCTGCTGAGGAAATAATTGATACTTTGCATATTCTCCTGTCCTCTTTTTCCTACTGTGCCGCTTTGCATGGCTAAAATGGGAGCCAATGACTCAATTCTGTATTGGAGAAAGTGAAAACAATTTCTAGACCCACTGTATATGTTTCCTATTTCTGCTGTAACAAACTGCTTAAAACCAAAGTGACCTTAAGCAATATAAATATGTTATCTCATGGTTTTAGTTGTCAGAAGTCTAAAATGTGTTCTTAGGGCTGCCTTTCTTCTGGAGACTCTAGGGAAGAAATAGTATTTTTCAGCTTCTAACGTCTGCCTTTCTCTAACTTTCATGGCTGCTTTGCAGCATAACATCTTCCCGCCCTCTCCACTATCACCAATTGACTTCTTGTCTGTCTCTTTTTTCTGACCGTGTGATTACATCAGAGCCAGTGGCATAATGTAGGATGATCTCCCCATCTCAAGATCCTTAACTTAATAAAATACACAAAGTCCTTTTTGCCATCTAAGATAATATATTCACAGTTTTCAGGAGTTAGCACCTGGACATCTTTGGGGATTATTAATGAGCCTACCATACTCATGAAGTACTAACTGCTTGGTTCAGAAAGTTGGGTGAGTGATATGGTTTGGCTGTATCTCCACCCACATCTCATCTTGAATTCCCATGTGTTGTGGGAGGGACCTGGTGGGAATTGATTCATGAATTGAATCATGGAGGCTAGTCTTCACTGTGCTTTTCTTCTGACAGTGAATAAGTCTCATGAGACCTGATAGTTTTAAAGGGGAGTTTCCCTGCACAAGCTCTCTTCTCTCATCTGCCACCTTGTGAGACATGACTTTCACCTTCTACCATGATCGTGAGGTATCCCCAGCCATGTGGAACTGTAAGTCCAATAAACCTCTTTCTTTTGTAAATTACCCAGTCTCAGGTAGGTGTTTATCGGCAGAATAAAAACAGACTAATACAGTAAATACCAATAGAATAGGGTATTGCTGAAAAAATACCAGAAAATATGGACACAACTTTGGAACTGGGTAATAGAAAGAGGCTGAAACTGTTTGGAGGGCTCAGATGAAGATAAGAAAATGTGGGAAAGTTTGGAACTTCCCAGAGACTTGGTGAATGACTTTGACAAAAATGCTGATAGTGATATGAACAATAAGGTCCAGGCTTGAAGTGGTTTCAGATGAAGATGAGAAACTTTTTGGGAACTGGAGCAAAGGTGACTCTTGTTATATTTTAGCAAAAAGACTGGTGGCATTATGCCCCTGACCTAGAGATTTGTGGAATTTAACCTGACAGAGATGATTTAAGGTATCTGGTAGAAAACATTTCTAAGCAGCAAAGCATTCAAGATGTGACTTAGGTGCTGTTAAAGGCATTCAGTTTTATAAAAGAAGCAGAGCATAAAAGCTTGGAAAATTTGCAGTCTGACAATGCAATAGAAAAGAAAATCCCATTTTCTGGGAAAAATTCAAGCTGGCCACAAAAATTTGCATAAGTAATGAGGAGCCAAATGTTAATCCCCAAGACAATGGTGAAAATGTCTCCAGGAAATGTCAGAGGTCTTCACAGCAGCCCCTCCCATCATAGGCCCAGAGAACTAGAAGGAAAAGATGGTTTCTGTACCAGGCCCAGAGTCCCTCTGTTGTTTGCAGTCTGGAGACTTGGTGTCCTGCATCCCAGCTGCTCCAGCTGTGACTAAAAGGAGCCAAGACACAGCTTGGGCCGTTGTTTCAGAGGGTGAAAGCTACAAGCCTTGACAACTTTCATGTGGTGTTGGGAGTGTGGGTGCACAGAAGTCAAGAATAGAGGCTTGGGAACCTCCACCTGGATTTCAGATGATGTATGGGAATGACTGGATGCTCAGGCAGAAGTCTGCTGCGGTGGGGAGCCCTCATGGAGAACCTCTGCTACAGTGGTACAGAAGGGAAATGTGAGGTTGGAGCCTCCACACAGAGTCCCTGCTGGGGCACCACCTAGTGGAACTGTGAGAAGAAGGCCATCGTTCTCCAGACCCCAGAAGAATATATCCGCTGACAGCTTGGATCATGCACCTGGAAAAGCTTCAGACACTCAATTTCATGCGAGTCCATAAAAGCAGCTGGGAGGGAAGAAGTACCCTGCAAAGTCGTTTGGGCAGAGCTGACCAAGACCATAGGAACCCACCTCTTGCATCAGTGTGACATGGATGTGAGACATGGAGTCAACGGAGAGCTTTTTGGAGCTTTAAGATTTGACTACCTCACTGGGTTTCAGAATTGCATGGGGCCCATAGCCCCTTTGTTTCTCCCATTTGGAATGGCTCTATTTACCCAATACCTGTATCCCCATTGTTAGTTACTAGGAAGTAACTAACTTGCTTTTGAACTGGGTAACAAGCAGAGATTGGAATAGTTTGGAGGGCTTAGAGAAAGATAAGAAAATGTATAAAGGCTCATAGGCATAAAGGACTTGCCTTATCTCAGATGAGACTTTGGATTGTGGACTTTTGAGTTAATGCTGAAATGAGTTAAGACTTTTGGGGTTGTTGAGAAGGCGTGATTGGTTTTGAAATGTGAGCACATGAGATTTGGGAAGGGCCAAGTGTGGAATTATATGGTTTGACTGTGTCCTCATCCAAATATCATATCGAATGCCCACGTGTTGTTGGATGGATGCAGTTGGAGGTAATTGAATCAGGGCAGCAGGTCTTTCCAGTGCTGTTCTCATCATAGTGAATAAGTCTCACAAGATCTGATGGTTTTAAAAAGGGAAGTTTCCCTGCACACGCTCTCTTCTCTTGTCTACTGCCTCGTGAGATGTGTCTTTCACTTTCTGCCATGATCATGAGGCCTCCCCAACCATGTGGAACTGTAAGTCCATTAAACCTCTTTCTTTTATAAATTGCCCAGTCTCAGGTATGTATCTATTGGCAGTGTGAAAAAGAACTAATAAAGATGGTGAAACATGTCTTAGTCTTATACTAATACAGCTGGTAAAACAGGTTTCTTAGCCTTATCTTTAGGAAAAGGACTACCATAGTTATGTTTGTAGTTGGTGGAGCTATACTTGTCCTTTTTTTTCCCTCTAACTGATATCTGCTTTTTAATGAAGTAGGTACAAATGCAAAGTTAATTAAATATATTCTAGTTATGTTAGAATAACTTAATTTGAGTAGTTTACTTGTGTATTTCAAGCTTTTGAAAACACCATAGAGATATATACTATAGCCTAAGAAAAATACTATAGAAATAAATACTCAGTCTTTCAGGTATCTACTAACACTTCCTTCCCTTTCTAGTTTACAAACTAGCTTACAAACTTACAGTGCAGAGGGAAAACTGATTCTGCAGATCCAACAAGGCCTCTAGACTTTGAAATTTCTGGGTTGTTAGTAAACTAGTTTATTACATGAACTGAAGACTGTTGAGGTGTGTCTGATGTTCTTGGGCACTTTGAGTGGCTGATTCCTAACAGTGGAGTTTTGGCCATGGGCTTCTGGGCTTGATATTTTCAACCACAGAGGTATTATTTTTCCAAGCTGACTTTTTACAAACCACATGCAATTTAAGTATCTTTGAAACCAACCCAATTGCCCCACAGAACTGAACTGATGTTAATGTTTTGTTTTGTTTTGTTTTGTTTTGTTTTGTTTTTGAGATGGAGTCTTGCTCTTCTGTCACCCAGGCTGGAGTGCAGTGGCACAATCTCTGCTCACTGCAAGCTTTGCCTCCCACATTCACATCATTCTCCTGCTTCAGCCTCACAAGTAGCTGGGACTACAGGCACCCACCACCATGCCTGGCTAATTTTTTGTATTTCTTGTAGAGACAGGGTTTCACCATGTTAACCAGATGATCTCCATCTCCTGACCTCGTGATCCACCCGCTTCAGTCTTCCAAAGTGCTGGTATTACAGTCGTGAGCCACTGCACCCAGCCATTCCCAGTTTTAAAACTTAAGAAGTTACAGTTTTCTTATCTGAGTTCCTTTCTCAGGAAACCAACCATCAGCCTTCTCAGATAGTATATATGAACTGAAACTTACCAGATCATTGCATCTGTACAGTGAGATCCTAGACTTCCCATCCATCATAACTGCCTAACTGATCACCTGCTTCCTGTTAACCAACTCCTCTTCCTTACCTCTTGCTAATTCCTGTTTTCCTGCATGCAAGTACATTTCTTCCCTGCTACATAAACCTCTCATTTCAGTTGGTCAGAGAGAACAATTTAAGACTGATCTCCCATGTCCTCAAATGCAGCACCCAGTTAAAGCTTTTTTCCCTGGCAACATTCATTGTCTCAGTGATTGACTTTCTATGCAGTGAACAGCAGGAGGTAGACCAAACTCCTGGTGTTTTGATAACAATTTCACATATTTTATTGGGAAGACTGGGACCCAGAGAGCCTCTACATAGAATTATAAGACCATGGTGTGTCAAAAAAAAATATTTAATTCGCCTATTTAGGTACTATCTAATAATGATTCATTGTCTCTGCAATGAATACATACATACATCAGACACACCTCAACAGTCTTCAGTTCATGTAACAAACGAGTTTGCTAACAACCCAGAAATTCCAAAGTCTAGAGGTCTTGTTGGATCTGCAGAATCAGTTTTCCCTCTGCACTGTAAGTTTGTAAGCTAGTTTGTAAACTAGAAAGTATTAAACTATGTTTGAAGTGCTTTCTACAGACTTATATAGGCTCCAATTTTCCTTACATAAGCTTGAAAAATAGAGTTCCCTTCCTGATTTTCCACTACTATGCCAAAGCTATGTGGAAGTTTCTATTTCACTCTGGCCAACAGGTGTGGGCCAAATATGTTGGTAAATTCAGAAACAAAACCCCAATACATAATAGTCTTTTAACCTATTTATGATGTCTTTTTTCTCCTCACAAAACATCACAGTGTCTGAAAGTAAAAATGTGGTATCTTCTAAAATTATTTTTTTGGCCGGGCACGGTGGCTCAAGCCTGTAATCCCAGCACTTTGGGAGGCCGAGGCGGGTGGATCACGAGGTCAGGAGATCGAGACCATCCTGGCTAACATGGTGAAACCCCGTCTCTACTAAAAATACAAAAAAACTAGCCGGGCGAGGTGGCGGGCACCTGTAGTCCCAGCTACTCGGAGGCTGAGGCAGGAGAATGGCGTGAACCCGGGAGGTGGAGCTTGCAGTAAGCCGAGATCGCGCCACCGCACTCCAGCCTGGGCGACACAGCGAGACTCCGTCTCAAAAAAAAAAAAAAAAAAAAAAAAATTATTTTTACATCTTGTCTCTGTTCTTCATAGCTGAGAAAGCCTCATTGTTTAGTTATCAATGGCAGAACTAATACTTAGCTATATTTTACAAGTGTTTGTAATTACTCATTTGAATTTGTACAACATATAGTGAAAAGAAGTTGAATATAGTTTGCATTTTGTATTTGGTTCTATTTTTTCCAATATAAATGTTTATTTTGAATTTGAATTTTGGTATTAATTTGTATTATTTTTTCCTTTGCTAATAATCTCGATTGTGACATCTAATGGTACAAAATTTTACTGATAAAAACCATTTAAAGCATTTGAGCCATTAAAACTATTATTTTATCTAAAATGATGTAATACATTACTTCGGTAAAATAACTTACTCATGAGATCAGAAAACATTAAGTGAGTGAAAGACATTTTTCTAGGCATCCCAAAGGAGAATGACTATCCTACAGTAATTTAGTATAAGTATTTAGACTAACAAATTTAAATCATAAAGAAGTTATTCATGCCCAATATAACAAAATAAGAAAGTTGTTAAGGCAAAAACTCATCTCTTACATATTATAAATAGTGAGAATTTGTGCTGGGTTGAAGCATTGCTTAGATAAAGAGCAAATAGTAGATATTAGATCAAAGCACTTCCACAGCATGTGAAAAGCTTTAACTTCAACTGCATAAGGAGCCAATGAAGGTTTTTGAACAGGTAAATGATATAAAACTTAATAATGATTGTTCCAGGTTAAGTATTTAAGATGTGCTGTAGGTAGAATATATCTGTAAGAACAATTAAAAATATAAATTTATGGATTTCCAATATGTACAATCATTTTCAAGAGACATTCTTGAGGTAGAATTAGTGGAATATATTCATTCATAGCAAATGACAGGAAGCAATTAAAATGATTTTAGGTTTTCATGCCTTTGTGACTGGCAGAACTGCGTTATTGAGAAAAAAAAAAAAAGAAAATCATAGGGAAAAGTTTGCATGGGGAAAGAAGTGAAAACCTAGTGAATGGTTTAATAGACACAGTATTTAATAGACACAGCATGGTATCCACACTGGTACTATATTCGTTAGATACATTATTATCTTTCCCTCCATTATTAAAGCTGCTTCCTAACAATTTTTTCTGCTACTACACATAAGCTAACCCCTCCCAATATCCTACAAGGTTATGCATGATCTGACTACATGTTACCACTTTAACTTCCTCTTCTCTTTTTCGTCCTGATTATTTAATCTATAGTAGTCTCCTTGATGTTTCTTGGTTCAGTCAGTGGTATTCTTGCCTCAGTGATGACTCCTCTCCCTGGAAATCTTATACTCAAGATACCTGCCTTGCCAAGTTCCTCATGGTGTTTTAGTCTTTCCTCAAATATCTCATCAATGAGTCTATCCTAATTGCCACCTCCACTGTTATTTTACTGGAATCCTACTGGGGTGGTGGTAAAGTGTGGAAAACAGGAATATTTTATGTATTTTTTAAATTAAATCTTAATATTTGAATAGGGTCTGTGTCTTGTCCTTGAGACTTTAAAACGTGTTTCTTCAGTAATATAGCTCTACTTGCAAGCCCAGGCTCTGCCTCCTTTTCCTGGCTGAAAAGTTCTCATCATATGTGCTTGGAATCTTGATGCTACAATGAGGTTTTGTGTTTGCTTATTTCACTTTTGATGTGACAGGAAGACAGAAGGGACTGAGCCTTTTTCCCTGCAAAATCTGTGCATGCCATAGATTACATTTTATTAAGATTACACCTGTCTTGTCTATTCTGCTAGAGCCAACAGAGGGTCTTTCTATGATCTCCACAGTGAGAACTTGGGGACATTTCTGAAAATAAAGTCCAGAAATGTGTGTATCCTGCAAAAAAATATGATTTTCTTATTCTCACTCTAGTTTTTACTCTACACTTCTGCACTCAGCTTCCAGCAGTATAGAGACCCTACCAGTTAATGTCCTTAGTACTGTCTTCTCCAGGTGAGAAGATTTTTATTGTGTCTCTCTGGACTTGTTTGTCTCTCCAGATTTCATCATGACAATTTGCTCTGACTTTAGTTCTCTGGTGGACACATGAAAATGCCTTGATTATCTGTTTGTTCAGCTTTTTCTTGTTGTAAAGACAGGTATGATGACTTCTAAGCTCTTCACATGTTGGAGGTCAAACACAAGTCTGATGGATACATTTTCAAGTTAAAGCCACCATAATTTCCTGAGAAAGTAAAAGGAGGGTATAAGAATTAAAATGTGGTATGTATAGCCAAAAGCAATAAGGGACTCATTTTCTAGACTATTTATATTCAGATCTCTTATCTATGAGGTGAATAAGCTCATCTGTGTAAGCTCCATTTATTTGGCATTTCACTTAAAATCATCTGTAATAAATCCTGCTAGATATACCTTTTTAAAATTTTTGATATGTCATTGTGTCTAAATATGTGTATATACATATGTAAATAAAATTAAAAGGTATACTAGATAAGAAATTGATAATCATAGAAGAGAAGAAAAATAAGAATGAAAGAAGGACAATGTCGGATACATCACATTTGAAATGGTTAATTTTTAGTTACACTGACTGTTTTAATGCTTTCCATCTGCAGTGAGACTGTGGACACATCTCTGCCATTTATTACAGGTTTGTTTTACTAGGAATGGCCCAAAGCTTCTTCATTTACTGTATTCTCTTCATCTCTCCAATTCATGTGCAAAGGTCACTTTTAGAAAACATAAGAAAATAATCAGAAAGCCATTTCTAGAAGTAGTTCTTTTTTAATATTTTAATTATTATGGATACATAATAGATGCATATATTTATGGGGTACATGTAATATTTTGATATAAGTATACAATGTGTGATGATCAATCATGGTAATTGGAGTATCCCTCACCTCAAAAATTTATTATTACCTAGTGTTAGGAGCATTCTAATTGCACTCTTTCAGTTATTTTGAAATGTACAATAAATTAGCCTCAATATCTGGCTCTGCCTTTAGTAGCTCTGACAGCACACATCTCTCCTGGCTGTCACTCTGTGGCAAAGGCAATTTCAATCCTCACCGCTCAGCCTAAACTGGAGATCTCCATCCCAGAAAAATGAAACTCTGTATGCCTTTTGCCTCAGAAGATAGAATTTGCTTTTCAACCCAAATCCTGTTAACACCAACAAATTCCACCTGTTTGAATTTTTTTGCAGAATTACTTCAAATTGGATTAATCTCATCTTCAGGAAAATCCCACATTATTATGTTCTTGTAGAATTTCCCGGACTGAAGGGAGTTAAAAGGTATCAGAATACAATACTTTGTTGTTAGTATGTCCTGAGCTAGTCATTCTTAAATAGCCCTATGTGTAGGTCAGCATTCAAAGTAATATACTTTAAAAAAATCTTTAGCATGAAATAATGTGTTGTTTTTTTTTCTTGTTTTCTTTACTTGCTTTTAGTCCTGAATCTCAAACTTGTGATTCATATAAACATAGTTTCATCAGTACAATCAGGTGCTCAAGAACAAGCACTAATTTAATTATTCATGCTTCAAATTGCTGAAAGTTTTATGCCAGACTTGCATAGGTCAGGAGAAATATACTTGCATTATTTGCTGATGCAGGAACGTGTTTCTGTGGGATTTTAAGTTAGGTAACTTTTGGAATAATTTTCTACCAGAAGCTAGATATATTTTTTATTAGATATTATTCCAAGGGCCTGAGGAATGGACTGATACTGGTTAGAACATAAAATGCATGCACTACAAGCAGAAATTTTCATATCTGAATGAGATTTTGCAAGGATTAACATTCTATAGAGATTATGCTTGGGATTGGAATTTACACATCCCATGAAAGATTCTTTCAGAATCCAAATCACTGAATGTCAAGGTAAGCAGTAACTTGCATTGTATTGACATGTATTGATGTCATCATATCTAAACAATACTTGTATTATATTGACATGCATTGATATCATCATATCTAAGCAAGAGAAAGGGGGGAAATACACTACTATTTGCACAATAGATAAACTACTCTTCTCCTGGGAGTGGTAGAATATGGTTTAGAAAATCAGAAATAACTAATTCCATACAGTAGTGACACATAGTCAATGCTGATTTATAATTGGTATTGTTTGTTAAGAAGTGGTTGACTTGGCCGGGCACAGTGGCTCACGCCTGTATTCTCAGCACTTTTGGAGGCTGAGGCAGGACGATTATGAAGTAAGGAGATCGAGACCATCTTGGCCAATATGGTGAAACCCCATCTCTACTAAAATACAAAAAATTATACAGGTGTGGTGGTCATGCCTATAATCCCAGCTACTTGAGAGGCTGAGTCAGGGGAATCACTTGAACTGAGGAGGCAGAGGTTGCAGTGAGCCGAGATTATGTCACTGCACTCCAGCCTGGTGACAGAGGAAGACTCCATCTCAAAAAAAGAAGTGGTTGACTTAACTACAACCCAAAAAATGGCTTGTGGATGTTATAATGTTGATCAAACAGGCTATGTATTAGTCTGTTTTCATGCTGCTGATAAATAAATACCTGAGACTGGGCAACTTACAAAATTTATTTATTTTACTTACAGTTCCATGTGGTTGGGAAGGTCTCACCATCATGGCAGAAGGTGAAAGCCATGTCTCAAATGGTGGCAGGCAAGAGAAAAGAGCTTGTGCAGGGAAACTATCCTTTTTAAAACCATCAGATCTCATGAAACTTATTTGCTACCATGAGAACATCATGGGAAAGACCTGCCGCTATGATTCAATTACCTCCCACTGGATCACTTTCAGAACACATGGGAATTCAAGATGAGATATGGGTGGGGACACAGCCAAACAATATTATTTTGCCCCTGGCCCCTCCAAAATCTCATGTCCTCCCATTTCAAAACCAATCATGCCTTCCCAACAGTCCCCCAAAGTCTTAAATAATTTCAGCATTGACTCAAAAGTCCACTGTCCAAAGTCTCATCTGAGACAAGGCAAGTCCCTTCTGCCTATGAGCCTGTAAAATCAAAAG
Source organism: Papio anubis (assembly GCF_008728515.1). Classification (NCBI taxonomy): domain Eukaryota; kingdom Metazoa; phylum Chordata; class Mammalia; order Primates; family Cercopithecidae; genus Papio; species Papio anubis. Next base: position 72,797,473 of record NC_044978.1, read on the forward strand.
CAAGTTAGTTACTTCCCAGATACAATGGTTACAGGCATCAGGTAAATATAGCCACTCCAAATGGAAGACATTGGCCAAAATGAAGGGGCTACCAGCCCAATGCAAGTCCAAAATCCAGCAGGGCAGTCAAATCTTAAACCTCCAAAATATTCTCCTTGGACTTAATGTCTCACATCCAGGTCACACTCATGCAAGAGGTACATTCCTATGGCCTTAGACAGCTCTTTCCCTGTGGCTTTGCAGGGTAAAGCTGCCCTCCCTGCAGCTTTCCTGGAGTGGCATTGAGTTACTGTGACTTTTCCAGGAACACAGTGCAAGCTGTTGGTGGATCTGCCATTCTAGGGTGTGGAGGATAGTGGTCCTCTTCTTACAGCTCCACTAGGCAATGCCCCAGTAGAGACTCTGTATAGGGGCTCCAACCCTACATTTCCCCTTTGTACTGCCTTAGCAGAGGGTCTCTATGAGTGCCTACCCCTGCAGCAAACTTCTGCCTGGCCATTCAGGCATTTCCATACATCCTCTGAAATCTAGGTGGAGGTTCCAAACCTCAACACTTGACTTCTGTGCAACTGCAGGCTAAACACTACATGAAAGCTGCCAAGGCTTGGGACTTCCACCCTCTGAAGCAACAGCCTGAGCTGACTTTGGCCCCTTTTAGCCATGACTGGAATGGCTGGCACATAGGATAACCAGTCCCTAGGCAGCACAGAGCAGGGGGGCCCTGGGCCTAGCACATGAAACCATCTTTTCCTATTAAGCCTCTGGGTGTGTGATGGGAGGGGCTACCATGAAGACCTCTGACATGCCCTGTAGACATTTTCCCCATTATCTTGGGGATTAACATTTGGCTCCTCATTATTCATGTAAATTTCTGCAGCTGACTTGAATTTCTTATCAGAAAATGGAATTTTTCTTTTATATTGCATTGTCAGGTGGCAAATATTCCAAACTTTTATGCTGTTTCCCTTTTATAACTGAATACCTTTACAGCACCCAAGTCACCTGTTGAATGCTTTGCTGTTTAGAAATGTCTTCTGCCAGATACCTTAAATCATCTCTGTCAAGTTCAAGTTTACAAATCTCTAGGGCAAGGGCAAAATGCCACCAGTCTCTTTGCTAAAACATAACAAATGTCACCTTTGCTCCAGTTCCCAAGAAGTTCTTCATCTCCATCTGAGACCACCTTAGCCCTCACTGTCAGCATTTTTGTCAAAGCCATTCCACAAGTCTCTGGGAAGTTCCAAACTTTCCCACATTTTCCTGTTTTCTTCTGGGCCCTCCAAACTGTTCCAACCTCTTCCTGTTACCAGTTCCAAAGTCACTTCCACATTTTTCAGGTATCTTTTCAGCAAAGCACCATTTCTGGTACCAATTTACTGTATTAATATGTTTGCACACTGCTAAAAAAGACATACCTGTCACTGGGCAATTTACAAAAGAAAGAGGTTTATTATACTTACAGTTCCATATGGCTGAGAAGGCCTCACAATCATGGCAGAAGGTAAAAGGCACATCTTACATGGAGGTAGACAACAGAAGAGAGCTTGTGCAGGGAAACTCCTCTTTTAAAAACCATCAGATCTTATGAGACTTATTTGCTGTTACGAGAACAGCATGGGAACAACCTGCCCCCATGATTCAATTACCTCCCACTGGGTCCCTTCCACAACACATGGGAATTCAATATGAGATTTGGGTGGGGAAACAGCCAAAACATATCAGACTACTATGGCAGTTCACCAAAGATCAGATCAATTAATGAAATGCCAGATCTGAAAGACTAATCATGTCCATATGCTAAAAATAAGAAATTCTGTTGTTGCATAGTAATAAAAAGGTTCTTCATTTCTTAACAAATATTTCTAAAACAAATGTTCTTTTTCAGTTTGATATTTGTAATTATTATTTAATTTGAAGTGTTAAAATTGATTACCAATATTATCCCAATATTATCACTGCAATATTTTGACTACATATCCCAAAGTATTGTTTTAAACTTAGGAAATTAAAAAGAATCTCACACTTTTTGAAGTTAAGATAGAGATAAATATCTTGTAGCCAATTACCATAGCACTAAAAGTAAAGCAAAAACTAAAATATCAAGAAGGAAAGACTTGTCATAGTTCTTACATTACCAAACTTAGTCTAATGTAGCATACCAACTTTTACCTGTCCTTAACGGCTCAAGATGGGATTAAATGCCTTTTTCAGACTGTAAATATCCTAAAAGGGAATGAGACTGGAAAATTCTCCATCATCTTCTGAGGAAATATTGTATTTTTTCTGCTATACTTATAAGCCGTATGTAGGGGTGGGAGAAGTGCTATGTAAATTTTTAACAGAACTAAAATATAACAAAAGTGTGTGTTCATGTGTAAAAGCTCCAAGCCTTCTTCACTAGGTTTGTTGTTAATATATATTTGTGCTTAAAAAACAGATCAATGGGTGTAATAAAATTTAAAAAAAAAACAATATTTTTCAGGATCTTCTCTGTTGGCATCTGGATAATAGAACAAGAATAGAAAAAAATGAAAAGAAAATTAACGAGTATACTAAATTGACTTGGATGATGAGTGTAAAGGTAGAGACTAGAAAGAGTGAACAAAATGCCTATTCTTTCATAAGCAGAGACTTGAATGGGCAGGAGTTATCAACTGGACTCCCTATACCATTCATTGTTAGACAAGCAAACACACTTGATGATGAGGAGATTATTGATCCAGTTTAAGGATAAAGGCAAGTTCTGTATGTACTTAAGCATTTCTAGTGAATCATGTGAATGTTCTGACTGGGAAACTTCAAAGGCAATTTGCCTTAACAAATATTAGGTAATAAATTAGAGTCTGTATTTTAATAAAGGTCCTTTTTTTTGTCAGGTCTATACTAGAATTTTCTAGTGTCTATATGATAATTTGTCCAATATAGTCCTTTTCAACAACATTTGAACTTAAAAAGCTTACCATTGGTTTCATTGGGATATAATTATTAATTTTATGACTATGTTGTAAGTTAAATGCTTAGCATGAGAAATTTCCCATGTTTCAGACTCATTTCTTTATGAGAGCTATGAATTCTTATGTTATCAGAAAGCAGTAACTTTCTTGCAATATGCCATAATATTAAATTGCTGACCATAACAGTTTCATTTCTCAAAATAAACGCAAGTGTGATTTTTTTTCAGTCATAATTAGACATTAAAATGTATTTTCAATGACTTTTTAACGATAGACTTGTTTCCAAAATGTCTTTTTGCAAAAATTGGTACACACGATACCATGAATTTTATTAGTTATGTAATAATTGAGCATATATTTAAAATCTGCAACTTCAGTCTGGTGAAGGACTACATGGTGCTGGTACAATTGATTGAATATGAGAGTCTCAATAGCAAGGGTAATGTGGGAGAAAAAAATCATGTATAACTACAAGTCATAGATAACAGAAAACTATTCAAATCTAGATTAAAATTGATCCATATAAATGTTTTGATTTAAAATACATCATACCCTAGGAGCATATTTATCATTCTAGACATGTCTTACAGAAACGTAGAGATAAAACATAAAGTTGAAATAATATAAAGTCATGAAAAGTGTACTACTTCCATGATGACCAGGCAAGCTTCTGGTCATTGAAATGTTACAGCTGTGGCATGACCAGCATTAATGATAGTCTCTTTCAGGATATTGTACATGTACAATGGTACATGTGAATTTGGAGAAATAAGGGTAATTTACATGATGTAAACTACCTTACATGTATATATAGAAATATATATACGATAAATAAGATTAGTTTTCTAGATTTTTTTGCTTGTATATCTGTAAACATTTTTCTATTTTTCTGCTACATATATCTACATGGAAAAAAATACTTTTTAGTAATCCTAGTGGTTTTTGCCAATGTATGAATTTTTCTTTGCATGGAAGAGTATATATGGAGAGAGGGCGCTTTATGAAGCAGGTCCTATTTCTCTTGTCCTTTCATACTAAGATAAATGTTATATAGATAGAAACTGACCTGGATTACTCCAGTCTGAACTCAGATCATGTAGGACTTTAGCCGTTAAACAGACGAACCCTTAATAGCGGCTACACCGTTAGGGTGTCCTCATACGACATTGAGTTCGTAAGCCCTATTGTTAATATGGACTCTAGAATGGGATTGCACTGTTATCCATAGGGCAATTTATTCCATTGATCAAATTATCTGGTCAATGTGTATTAACTTGCTTAGACTAGTGCAGTCTTAGCTTAGGTTGTTCAGAGGTTTAACTATGCTCCGAGGTCACCCCAACCAAAATGTTTAATGCAAGGATAGGAGGCTAGGGTCTCCAGCCTTGTTTGGGTTTTTATTTGCTTCATGAATTAAACCTCCATAGGGTGTTCTCATCTCATTTGTTTACATCCACCTCTTCACGGACAGGTCAATTTCAATGCTTAAAAATAAGAGACAGCTGAACACTCGTCTGGCCATTCATACAAGTCCCTATTTAGGGAACAAGCAATTATGTTACCTTTGCATGGTCAGGATACCATGGCCGTAAAATATATGTGCTGGGCAGGCAGTGACTCTGATACTGGTAATGCTAGAGGTGATGTTTTTGGTAAACAGATGGGGTAAGATTTGCCGTGTTCCTTTTACTTTTTTGCAGTCTTCCTTAGAGGATACCTGAGTTGGATTAACAGTGTAAATAATAGGGTGCTTATGATATAATTTAGTAATATTAGGCTGTTAACCATCAGTGGGTTATTCCAATCTGATGTAAACTTATGCAATGGAGAATGTTTATATAACATTATTGGTTCTATTAAGTAATAGATTAGTCCAATGTGATGTTAGGAGTTCAGTAGAGTGATTAGAATTGAAGATAGTGGCCGGGTGCTGTGGCTCACACCTGTAATCCCAACACTTTGGGAGGCCGAGGCGGGCGGATCATGAGGTCAAGAGATCCAGACCATCCTGGCTAACACTGTGAAACCCTGTCTCTACTAAAAATACAAAAAATTAGCCAGGCATGGTGGCAGGCACCTGTAGTCCCAGCTACTCAGGAGGCTGAGGCAGGAGAATGGCATGAACCTGGGAAATGGAGCTTGCAGTGAGCCAAGATTGCACCACTGCACTCCAGCCTGGGCGACACAGTGAGACTCCACCTCAAAAAAAAAAAAAAAAAAAAAAGATAGTTAGATGTTGAGCTTAAATGCTTTCTTAATTGGTGGCTGCTTTGGGGCCAACTATGGTGGTAATAATTTTTACTCTCTGTAGGAATGTCGTTTCCTAGGCTCTAAAGAGCTGTCCCTCTTAGACTAACAATTAAATTTACAGGGAGATTAAATAATTCTGTAGGTAAGTTTAAAGCTCAACTAAGATTTCCTGTTGGACAACCAGCTATCACCAGGCTTGGTAGGCTTGTCACCGCTAGTCATGAATCTTCCCACTATTTTGTCACATAGGTGGATGTGCTCTTTCAGTTGTTCTTGGGTAGCTCGTCTGGTTTTGGGGGACTTGGCTATAATTCTCTGTGTAAAGTTACTTCTAGTTAATATATTATGGAGAAGGTATAAGAGCTTGCCTTTGCTTTTTAGTGCTTTGTATAGTTCTTTCATCTTCCTTTTATAGTACTATGTCTATTATGCCAGGGTAAAAATTTCTATCGCTATACTTTTGTTCAAGGTAAATGATTTGATTAAGATAGTTTGATAATATTTTTAGTGAGGTTTGGGGCTAGAGTTGGCTCAAAGTGATGAGATCATGATGAAATCTTCCAAGTGTAAGCCAGATGCTTTGGATTAAGCTACACTTTGGTTTGCCCAAGAGCACTTTCCAGTACACTTATCACGTTACAACTTATCTTCTCTATATGTGCATAGAAAGTTTTTAGTAGTAGTGATTTCTAGAGTAATATTTGAGGAGGGTGACAGGCAGTGTGTTCATGCTTCATGGCCTTATTCAATCAAGCACTCTGCTCTTGGTTTACTACCAAATCCTCCTTGAGCCCTTATATTTCATAAAGGTTGTTGTGAGATTTTCTGAATGTAGAAAATGTAGCCCATTTCTTGCCACCTCATAGGCTATACCTTGACCTAATGTTTTTATGTGTGTGCTTGTGCTTACTCTGTAACTTTTTTAGGGTTTGCTGAAGATGGCAGTATATAGGCTGGGGACAAGAGGTGGTGAGCCGTATCGGGGTTTATTGATTGTAGAACAGGCTCCTCTAGACGGATATAAAGCACCACCAAACCCTTTGAGTTTTAAGCTGTTGCTTGTAGTACTCTGGTGAATGGTTTTGTCAATGTAACTATTAGAGTTTAGGGCTAAGTATAGTGGGGTATCTAACCCCAGTTTCGGTCTTAGCTATTGTGTCTTCAGGGTATTAAAGCTATTTTCGTATTATTTTATTTCAGTTGGAGCTTTTTACAACTTAGTTGGAGTTTAGCTTTAGTGAGGGTAGATGTTAAACACTCTTTATGCTGCGTTCTCTGAGCTCAGGTTAATCATATGGCCATGGTGGCTGGCACGGAATTGACCAACCCTAAATATTAGTATAGCTTAAATTTTCGTTTAGTACTGAAGATTTATCACTGCCGTTTCCCGTGGGGGTGCGGTTGAGCAAAGTTGTTTTGAGCTGTATTCATGCGTGCTCCATACGTGCTACTTTTGATCCGGGTGACCTAGAGGGCATTTTCACTGGGGCAGGGATGTTTGCATATGTAACCTTACTAAGAGCTAGTAAAAAGGCCAGGACCAAACCTATCTGTTTATAGGGTTGTGCGGATCCATCTAGACATTTTCAGTGTCTTGCTTTGAATAATTAAGCTACATTAGGTGCATAAATTCTTAAGTGTAAAAATTAAAATATGAGAAATAAATAAATAAATAAATATAGTCGTTTACAGTTCTGGAAATTCAGGGTCTTTAAAGTTGAATTGGTAGAGGTTTGGCTGAAAAGATCACTCATAATTAGAGTATGATTGATTTAGGAGATGATATTGTGTCCAGAATTGGTGGGTTCGTGGTCTCGCTGACTTCAGGGGTGAAGCTGCAGACCTTCGCGGTAAGTGTTATAGCTCTTAAAAGCGTCTGTCGCATCTGGAGTTGTTCGTTCCTTCTGGTGGCTTCATGGTCTGGCTGTCCCCAGGAGCGAAGCTACAGACCTTCGTGGTGAGTGTTACAGTTCATAAAGGTGGGGGGTCAGGAGTTGTTAGTTCCTCCCGTCCGGAGTTGTTTGTCCCTCCCAGTGGATTCGTGGTCTCGCTGGCTTCAGGAGTGAAGCTGCAGACCTTTGCAGTGGGTGTTACAGCTCATAAAGGTGGCACGGACCCAAAGAGTGAGCAGCAGCATGAAGACCGAAAGAACAACGCTCCCAGAGCATGGAAGGTGACCCAAGAATGTTGCTGCCGCTGGCTCCCATGGCCTGCTTTTAGTTCTTTATCTGGCCCCACGCACATCCTACTGATTGGTCCATTTTACAGAGAGCTGATTGGTCCGTTTTGACAGAGCTCTGATTGGTGCGTTTACAAACCTTTAGCTAGACAGAAAAGTTCTCCAGGTCCCCACCCCACCCAGAAGCCCAGCCGGCTTCACATCTGACTGATACTCGCGGAGGGACTTTGCGGCACCTAGCAGGGGCACTCTGGCAGCCCAGAGGGAGTTCGTTCCGGATGAGCCCAGCAGGTGCCGGTGGCCACCGCCAATACGGAGCCGGCGGAGCCCGCGCCCACCCGGAACCCGCGCCCGCGCCTGAGCGCAGCGCGCAGCCCCGGCTCCCGCCGCATCTCCCCCTCAACACCTCCCCGCAAGCAGACAGAGCCAGCTCCGTCCTCGGCCAGCCCCAGAGAGGGGCCCCAACAGCGCAGCGGCCGGCTGAAGGGCTCCTCAAGCGCCACCAGAGGGTACGCCGATGCCGAGGAGGGGCCGAGAGCGAGCGAGGGCTGCTTGCACGTTGTCACCTCTCAAAATATGGGGCAACGCTTTCAGGGGGATATGCTCAAGGTATTATATTAGTATTAGGGCGGAAATTTAGTTATATTTATTATACAAAGTGGAGGATTACTTTAATAGAAGGGTGTTAAGATTTTTTAGAAAAATTGCAGGTCAATCGAGGGGTAGCTGTTAAGGCGTTCGTGGTTAAAATATGATTTCTGGACTCTGGGTTGCATTTTAATCTCTTGTTTTTGGGGTTTGGCATGGGTACATTCACCTAGGTTGATAGTAAAGTTAGAGATGTAGGGAGGGGCGATTGCGGATTTAATCGGAAATAGTTCTTGAAATTCTGAGTGCATGCGTGAGCGTCCGTATGTGCGTGAGCGTCCCTACATGCGTGAGCGTCCGTATGTGCGTGAGCGTCTATTAATTCTTGTGTCCTTCAAGTATGAATTAATTAACACCTTATGGGTATTATGCGAGACCGGAATATTCAATGTAAGATTAGCTTCTACAATTGATTTGGCAGGAATCAAATCCGAGTTCCTCTACTGTGGATTCGGCAGGGACCAGGCCTTCCGCAATGGTGAGTGATAGCATCCCCCAAAGTTAAAAGTACCAAATGCATGACATGACAGTGCTCCCGTGACTGGTTAATAGGGTGGTAGTCGTTAGTCCATGGAAATGTCTTATTTAAGGGAACGTGTGGGCGATCTTAATTCTATGGCCCTGAAGTAAGAACCAGATACCAGGTATGGTTTCAGTATAGTCACCCCCAAGTGTCATGGGCCCGGAACCAGGAGGGTAGCACTCTCGAGCAGGACGATGATTTCTCAGAGATTGGTAGATTAAGAGAGTACAATTTGGTAGGGGATATCCATGTTGACGAGGAATTTCCTGACTGAAATGTGCTATGTCCGATGAATAAATGTATGCGCTGTGTCCATGTGGGTTAGATTTTATTGTACAGTCAATAGTAGATGTATGATAGTTGATTAAGAAATTACTAATATGTGCTTATATGCATATGGACTATGCATGTGGAAGATCATAATTTAGGAGGTGTTAATATTAAAAAAAACCCTAAGAATTCTATAAATATCAGTAGATAGAAGAAACAACATACACAATAATAAATGTAAAATGATGTGCAATGAAATCGTCTTCTCACTGTAGAAGAATACTAATTAGCATTTTAAACATCAGTACACATAATAGGAAAAGATAGGTTTATATATTTTATGATTTTACTTAGTTTAGTAAAATACAGTATATCTGAATTCTCATTAAACTTTTCCAATTAACTATTAAAAATAGACACTAGTACATTACCAAGTGTGTGTTTTTTCAGGTTATCCAAATTCATTAAAAAGAAACCTCCAAGACTGGACTCTGTTTATACTCTGATGACTATTTGCCAAAATTCTTTCCTGATTTTGTTTCATATAAGTGTTCATATTCCTAAACCTTTATTTTTCATCTCCCCATGCCTTTGATACATTGAGAGTGAAATAATCCATTAATTACAGCGTCACCTAAAAGCTTTATCATTAGGTGTGATCACTTCTAGCGTTTCACTTCCATTTTATATATACTTATAAAATATTAGACAGCTTAATATGTACCTTCTCAAATCTGAAGTTATCATTCTCTCCTTCAAAATTGCCAAGGAATATGAATTTCCTGTTATTATGACTAGCATGACAGTTTATAAATGGTTTCATACAAGTCAAGTAATCTAAGGCCTTCTGCTCCAGTAGAAAGCACAATAAACTTGCAGCAGAACGTTTCATGTTTCATTTGTGGGTCTTCTGCTAATAGAATATGTGCCGTTCAATTATGTGCTTAAATGGTGTAAACTTCAGTCTCCATATATGTATAATATTAATGATAGCACCTATAGATTATGTTATGTGATAAGAAAACAATATGTTACATTAAACTCCTCCAACAATGTTGAGCTATAAAGATGTTTATTGTTAGTAGTACAGTTTCTATAATACAAATATAATCAATGTAAATTGCCAGAAACTACTGTACTAATGCATGCTATTATCATTTGAGATAATATAGCACACTTAAAGGAAAGAAAAGTATGATTTGTATTGACCAGACTCAATCAAACCTTTTAAAAGTCATCTATACCAATTCCGTGGACTTCCTCCACTTCTCCCCAAGCATAAATGAGGTATTTGATTTTACAAAGTGCTAATATGTAAAGAGGTTGTTCGGTGATTTTGCAAGTTATATTGTAATCAGATCAGATAAATTTTCATCTTTCTCCTGGAAAGTCGTGAATCAATAATAAGCTCACTTCTACAGAAAACAACAAATCATCATTTAAAGGCTACTTCTTCACACAGCCCATGAATTGTAAAGTATCATCATAAAAGCACTAAAATGATAGCATTAAACCATTTTTTATAAAATTATTACACAATGTAGTTGAAAAACAGGTATGGGCTTTGTGAGATATGCTCTAGAAACTTAATTCAGGGAATGTAAAATAAGCTATTTCAAACTTAAGAAACATTACGTGCTGCCCATCATGTCCCTCTAAGCTCCTACTGAATAGAATTTGAAAGCTGCACAACCAAGCTAGAGGCACCAGGACTGCTCCAGAATTGATGATAGCAAGTTGGGAAAGTAATCAGTGGACTTCGGTATATAATACTTGAAATGCGTGTGTTTGAAAAACAAACAAAAAAAAAATTGAAAATAGAAGATATACTAAAGTTGATAACAGAATAAGGGAAGAAAAATACAGTAAGAGACAAGAAAATGGAAATAGATAAGAGAAATATTGAATGAGAAGGTATGTGTGATGATAATCAAACCATCAGAAACTTCCAAGGAAGGAAGAGAGACAATCTGTGTAATAAAATGATAGCACAAGAAATTGGAGAGGTGGTTATTAAAAAGTTCTCAACAAAAGAACTAAACTTCAGGAATGTTCGTGGAGATAGAAAAGGGCCATGTTAACCAGTGCAAATGTGTGTAGTTAAGTAGGCTGTAGGCTGTAGCCTTCACAGGGTCACCTTGTTGGTGTGCCATGTCAAGCAATGAGCCCTGGCATGGGGCTGCATCAGTCCTGAGGAAGGGGCTTTGTTTTCTAATTTGTCCTCCCCAAAGAGGAGCTTCTTAAAATTTTTTTACTCATCAATCCACCTAAAAAAGAATGTTTTCTCCTGCTCCTGTTCCTCCTCCTGCTCTTCCTCCTCTTCTTCCTCTTTCTTCATGCAAAGTTACAGTACATACTTGGTGCAGTCTTTCCCCCTACAAAATGGAATAAGGTTACAGAGCAGAGTGAAAAAAATGTTTAAAGCCAGAAAGTGATATCAGAACTTTGAGAAAATGTGCATTTTGTGGTATGGGTCACAGGTAGGTAGATGATTTAAAGTTTCCAGTGGATAATAATTAAGCCAGGATAGAAACTGATAGAAAATACAAGGAACATGTTGCAAGTATCATCAAGCTGGATTTGGTAATTACTTGTATGTAGAGATTATAGAAAAGAGGAGTCATTAAAAAATAATGCTCCTAGCCAGGAGGATATAGTACCTAATCAAACAATGGTATAGTATAAAAATAAGTATAAAATATTAAATATTATAAGTAAAAAAGTATAAAATAGTATTTTAATATAAAAATAGGAAAGAGAATAATTTTGTAGGTAATGTCATGTGAATTAAGTCTCTTATGTTGAAAGGACACATGAAAACACAACGTGAAAATTAAAGGATGTATTTTGAAGGCAGCTGTATAAATTTGGGGATAAACCACCTAATATAAAACTGATAAAAAAATTGTTAAATACTAAATCATTTTATTTAATTATTTTATCTCTTCAAAAAATTTTGAGGTCTTTCTTATGTGGATCATCGAACAATGCTCTAGATATTTACAGATAAGCACCTAACAGTGCCATTGGGTAGATATAGATCCATCCTGTCACTCACATAATAAGCTTATGAAGTTCCTAGTCGAGAATCTACCAAGGCTATACAAAGTACTGTGCCATTCTAAGATTTCACTTAAAGTGTATTTGACTTTCATCTGCATTCATTAAAAATTGATATGATAAATAATAAGCTTTATTGTTAAATTAGGAAAATTTGTAACTAAATGATCTTAAGAGTATAATGTGTCATGTTCGTTAAACGCTCAAAAAATAATATATTTTGAAATGTCCTAGCATCTTCTCAAAATTTTCAACCTAGTTTCTATGGGTAAATGCAATTTTAAATTTAAAATCATTACTATGAATTGCTGTTGAATTTTAATTGGCATGTTGTGAGAGACTCTCTGCAATGATTTTGGGACATCCAGGAGTATGAAATTTTATTTAAAATAATGTAATACTGTCTACATGAAACCTCCCATATTTCTTTCTAATGATAATTTATATTTTGTCTATTTACACATTGATTTAAAACAAATATCTGATAAGATGTAATTTCATTCAGTTATGGTGAGTACAGAGTGATGGTTTTCCATCATGCTAATAGAATAGAACAGGAAAAAAGGAAGACTCATTCAGTTGTGCAGAAGTACCTCAATGGTACCACCACCTTTATAGTTGAGGACAACATTTTTGCTTCTCTACATGACCATCATACTATGCCTTAGAAGTACAGATATGAATGAGTGGACAGAGATACTGTCTGGAAATGATTTGATGACCTAGTATCATCTTTTTAATAGCAATTAGGCTATGGAAATGGCACTGGTGAGACCTCGCTGAGTCAATTGATAATAAACAGTGTTTACTCAGCTCGTAAATGTATTCTAAATCAAACACCCCAGGAATGTCTAAAAATTCTTATTAAATATTAGTACTATATTTTTCCATGTGTTTAAAGTGGAACATGTGCATGAACAATAAATCTGAACTTATGTTTTTTAATGATTAAGGTAAAATAGTCCATCCTTGGGAAAAATGAATTTATTGACTTTGGAGTTTCTTCTGCATTTTACGTCTTTGATAATAACAACAACACTCTTTTTTTTTTTTTTTTTTTTGAGACAGAGTCTCCCTCTGTAGCCCAGGCTGGAGTGCAGTGGCGCCATCTCGGCTCACTGCAAGCTCCGCCTCCCGGGTCTGCGCCATTCTCCTGCCTCAGCCTCCTGAGTAGCTAGGACTACAGGCGCCCGCCACCATGCCCGGCTAATTTTTTGTATTTTTAGTAGAGACGGGGTTTCACTGTGGTCTCGATCTCCTGACCTCGTGATCCGCCCACCTCGGCCTCCCAAAGTGCTGGGATTACAAGCGTGAGCCACCGCGTCCGGCCACAACAACACTATTAAGTGATTGTTATATTGTGTCTTTAAAATCAAACTATATCAAAGAGAAAAGAAATGATCCAAGTCTATTCTTTGAACATTGTACCAGAATGATATAAAAGTCTATTTGCATTTATTTGTTTGTGTGATTACTTTTTGTTTTAACAAGTTACCTGTTATACTGATTCAAAATTCGGGTCTATTTCAGTTGAGATATTGTAATTTTGGTTTACAAATTGGTTTGCTAATCTAAATTTTACGTCACTCTCACTGGTACTTTACTTACCTCCTGTAGATTTTAATAACAAAAAATAATAAACTTGAAGTAAGAAAATTATACTTCCTCAAATCATTTGTAAGCACTGACGTTTACAAATTTTCTTTTCACAAAATGTTAAGTAAATCTCATTTTATAACATAAACTCTCCAAACACAATAGGTTTTCTTGGAAATTACTGCACAGTGATTTTAAATTGCTAACAATATGGTTTCATATAAAGAATGCCTGATGGAATTACAAATAAGATTCAAAATCCAAGGTGTTTTATTTTGCCTATTTAATGGCTGTCAACTAGAAAATTTTACTGTAATGATGAATGGACAAGGACTCAACTATAAATTCTAAATAAATATCTTGTATTCTACCCAGAATACAATCCAGTGTTTAGATTAAAGATGAGAGTGCACACTGATGGATAAGATAACTAAATTCTTTTATATAATATAAAACTAATCTGTCAAGATTTAAATAAACTATGTTAAGCCTTTGAGGCATAAAAATATTGATCAGTGTGTTGTGAAACTGAGTAATAGATATATATCTTTTAGGATGAATTTTGTTTTTTTCTGATAATATTTCATTAATATTTGATTTCTTGCCTATACTACTGCTTAAGACAAGACCTCTAGATAATAAGCAATTCTATTCAAAATATGTTAGCATAAAATATTCTATAATGTGTTCACTCTTTTAAAATTTACCCATTACTGATATTTTCAAAATTATATGTTAAATGTATTTCTAAATAAAGTGATAAAATAATGGTATTTCTACACTATTTCCTAAAATCAACTGAAAATAAAAAAAATATATGTATATATAATTAAGCCCTATGGCATACGTTTCTTTTGAGCCAAATAAGGTAGGATCCTGATGGGGTACATATTTCTACACAATTCTAATCTCCTAGGCAAAATTCTGTACACATGATTTTACAACCACTGGTTTCTTACTTGGAATAGCATGTCAGATTGTTTTTTTTTAAGGCATCTCAGAAGTAAATTATACACTGATGTTTAGGAGGAAAGTCTTATCAAAATGAGAAACCAGGCGAATCCTCCATATTTACAGGAGTAGACTGGATCAATAGTGTATGATTAGGAAAGCAGAACCACTCAAGATATCTCTCAAATCTATTGGAAAGGCTGGGGAAATAATGTGATTAGGAGAAGCAAATAAATAAATGAATACATAAATAAATGAAAGCAAAGAAAATCTTCAGTTAACCTTTAGTCAACTAGAATGAAGAATTATTTAAAATAAATGTTTTACTGAATTGAATGGTTATTTTCTTAGAACAATATAAATACCATGATGAGTTCAATAACTAAGGTTAGCATAATTTCCTCTAATAACACTAATGGTTCAATCACAAGCACAGATCATTAAATTATTAGTTCAATTTACAAAGTAGAGAATATGGAATTTTATGAGGACTAGAGAGCTTTTCTAGCTGAGTGAAAATATTCATTCTCATGATCCTCTGGTATCTGATTTGAAATAGTGGGTGATATGATGGTCCCACCAGATTGCGTAAATGAAATTGGTTCAATGATTGGAAGAATGTGGCTCACAGAATATATTATGTGGGAGGATCTGGGTAACTAACAGCTCCTTGAACCTCCATGCCACTAAGCTCACTTTGCCAGAAGAAGCAGTAATGCTTCTCTTGAATGACGAAACTCATATCTTGCTTTAATAACAATTCTCTTGCCTAAGGTAAGTTCCCTACAGTGGGAAGCTGATGCTCCCCATGCCCCAAACCCCATTTCCCCTAAGATTATCAGTAGAATTAAATATTAGCCTGTCTCTGTGAGAGGTATAAACACAGGATTAAAAACACAAACCTCAGGAAATTGCTAAATGTATAAATAAACTCAGGATAATGAAAACAAAAAAGAGAGAATATTACAATTTTACACTAGAGTCAGTTTTTAAAAAGTGAGTATTTTCCTCCACAATCTGGATTCAGTGAACCAGCTGGAACATCAGTGTGTGGTTCCAATTATCCCAGTCTTTACTTGCTTTATTAACAGGAACATGGCCTCAAAGAAGATTGAGGTGACAGAAATTAGAGAAAAATTATTAAAGAAAGCAACAAGAGATTTTGGATATATCCACTCTTGCCCAAACTATGTTTGAGGAGAGAGCCCAGAAGATACTCAGTCATCCTGAGAAACATTTAACCAAGGGGGACACTAGTTTCCGTATATATCACTATATTGATTATTTTCAGTGGGTTGGGATGCTGTTGGGAGATGGTGTTATTAAAATTTGCTCCTAGGTTTTAGTAGAGATCATTTGGGGCACCAGAGACCACATATTTGTATTACAGTGCCGAAGTAGTGGATCCCAAAAGAGGTACAGCCAGTTAATAATAAGAATTTATATCAGAAGGAATCTTTAATGTTGCTCAAATGTGCACAGCATTCCTGGACCAAAATAAATGGATACTAATTTGGCATTCTGCTAATTGGTATAACTATAACTAGTTAAGTCATGTTAACAGAAGCCTGACCTGGAATCAGATATTGCAGTCATGGTTTCTTACACAGTTTTCAGAATTAAGTCAGTTCACATACTCAGGATCCACTGAAAGAAGTAAATGTTCAATATACTTGAAATTGTATATTGCAATAACATCACCAGTATGTTTTTAAAAGTTTTCTCTTACATCCCAGATTTATGTGAATAAAGAGTTCACAGTTTGGGCACTCATCTAGGAGAAATTATTCCCCCAAACACAGATTAGTATGATAAAGTTAGTTCAGAGTTCCTCCCTCATTCTCCTGGGCTATCTAATCAAAGTGTAACCTAGGATAGGGAAAGCACAACCTATAAACTTTATAGGAGTGTCAGAATGCTGTCAAGATTGAGGTGACTAAAATGTGTTTCTGCCTTATTTTGTGGTCTAGTGATAGAAAAGCAGGAGAGTTAAAACATTGTGCCATTTTTTGCAAAGCAAAATGAGAGTCAAGTACAAGTGTTAAGTAGCCTCATTGGAAAATAAAAAATAGCATTAGCAAAAGAAGCTCTTTTAATCACTTGGTGAACAATTATCCTTCCTACTGTCAGAACAAGAGAGGAGTAGAGAAAACCATTTTTGGGAGGCAGGTTCTGAATCTGCGTAGTATACGTAAGGAAAATGATCTTGCCAATAGAGAGCAACACAGCCAATAGTGGTCATAAACTGTGTTGTTTAGATGATGTTTTTCATACTGAGGATGGTGAATTATTAGTGTGTTCTAAAAACAGATTATGTGAGCCCACCAAATATTTTTGCATGGAATAACTAGAGTGGATTAAAATTGAATAAATTGAAATAGAATCACTATAGTATATAATAATATTTTAAATCTTCATTGGGATATTAGAAATATACTGCATTAATAATTGTGATTACAAAAAAAAACCCAATAACTTATTCCCCTAGGCTATGAAAACAACTTGTATGTCACAAAAGAGTTTTAAATTTTTGAATTTAATATATTGTCTCAAACATGCTAATTTGGTTACAGAAGTAAATAGTGATAACTAGTCAATAAAAAATGGAAGTTGATATTGTAAGACTTTTTCAATACTTATAGTACCCTTAAAACAAGCTAGACATTGCATTTAAGGAATCAATATGTTGATATGGAAATTGTAAGGCTAATACTTTGAACTTTGAATTTGTAGTTTGATGAATAGTTGTTAAATATTTATTCTTTGATGATTTACTCCCTGGATTAATTTGTAAAGCTTATTCTACTTAAAAAAAAAAGAGCAATGTGGAAGTATCGATTTCCTTTACATTGGATTATACAAACATTCTTTAATGCTGGGCAAGCAAAAAAGAAAAAGAAAAAAGATTCATTTAGAAAAAATATATAAGGAAGCTTAATGTTTATTTTATTCTGTCATAAATTTTGAGGTAGTAAAAGATAAAAGGGCAAGAATGAAAAATGCTTGTAGTCTGTGTTTTAAACATTCTTTTGTTCGACATTTAACATGTATACCATGCTCTTTGGAATAATGATGCATTTGTAAATACATAACTGTCTCATTCTTTCTTCACTTGATCAACTTTTATCTTTTTTTTACATTGTGTTATACATTAAATATGCAATGATTGCTTTCTTTAAAATAATTGCAATTATAGAAAAAGATTAAAATGAGATATTTTGTGAACTAATACATATCACACATGGAAATAATTACTAAAATATCCCTGAGTCATTCTATTTTAAAAGAGTAAAAGCAACATTTCCCGAATTATATAAAACAAAAATGATAACAATGAACAGGTAAAATTTTGTTAGGGAGTAACTGGGAATCTATACAGAATCCCTGAGAAGAGAACAGGGGTATGACCTAGGTAAATTTTAGTCTACACTGAATGCTCCTTTGCCTTTGGTCCTTGAGGCAATATGGAAACAGTCTGAGATTTTTAACAAGTAAGTTAAAATCTCAGTTTGAGAAAGGATCAAACTGATTTGAAAAGGGAGAAAAACTGTCTGGCATTTCCTATCCAAGTTAACTATTAACTGAAGCTTCAGATGGCTCACATTTTTTTTTTTTTTTTTTTTTTTTCATAATGGTATGAAGACCTGATGCACCTAAATTCTTCAAAAAATAATCTCAGGGCTGGGCGCGGTGGCTCAAGCCTGTAATCCCAGCACTTTGGGAGGCCGAGACGGGCGGGTCACAAGGTCAGGAGATTGAGACCATCCCGGCTAACACGGTGAAACCCCGTCTCTACTAAAAAATACAAAAAACTAGCCGGGCGAGGTGGCGTGCGCCTGTAGTTCCAGCTACTCTGGAGGCTGAGGCAGAAGAATGGCATAAACCCGGGAGGCGGAGCTTACAGTGAGCCGAGATCCCGCCACTGCACTCCAGCCTGGGCGACAGAGCGAGACTCCGTCTCAAAAATAAATAAATAAATAAATATATATCTCTCTCAGGATATTGAGAAAGGAGGAAAAATGTTTTCATTTTTTTAACACAAGATACCCCAAATGAATCTTAAAATGAATCCTTTTTTTGCTTATTATTTTGTGAGAAACTTATTTTCTCCTGACAATTTATCTACATAGAACTTATTTTATATTTCCAATTTTTATTTTTATATTTCAATATTATGGGCTTAGGCTTCCTTACATTTTGAAGCTGCAATACTGAAAATAATTCTTACTGCCCCCATCTGGAGTTAGTTCCAAACCCATAAGTTAAAGACTGCCCGCACTTCAGATGACAGCCACAAATTTGGGTTCCCCAGGCCACCTGAACTTCTGATCAACTGGCCACAAATCCAAGGAGTTCTCATGACCCCCTGAAGCTGGATAGTTTCTAGAAAGACACCAAATTAGGAATCTGCTATACTTACAATTACAATTTTATTATAAAGGATACAAATTGGGAGACATATGAAATGAAGAGACACATGAGGCATGGTCTGGGAGAATTCCAAATGAAGAGTTTCTGTGTCCTCACCTCATGGACTTATAGTGTATTCTGAATTTAAGACACTGAGTATGAGCTGAGATTGAGTAATACCTTTCCTTTGAGATAAAGATAAACTACTGGTTTTGTGGGAAATTGATTTTAAGGTGGCTGTTCTTGATGAGAAAGGGACTTCATTCTTCAGGATGAAAATTTCCTAATAAAACAAATAAGTCCTTTGTGAAATTTACTCTATGATCTTTTTTTGCGGCTACACTTAACATAGTAAACATTTAATTTTCAAATAAATCGAACCAGCACCACAGGGGTATGTTGTTTTGTAAAGCCATTCAGCAACTGAGTTTGATGGAAGTGTTGACCTCTTCAGTATGTGGCTTTCAAAGTAACTCAGAGTATTGAAACCAAGCTGACAAATGGGATTTATGAGATAGAATGAATGATTAAGAACCTATAACATGTTATATGCCAACTTTTCATTGGATAGAACCAAATAAATTGGCTAAAACTGACATTCCTAACTCCCTTTCCAGAGATGCATTTTAGCTTTTAATTATGAAATACTACAGGGGTGTTTTAAAAATTAGAAACTACACAGAGGTTTTTTAAATTAATACTGTGGAACACAAACATTTGGCTTCAAATAGAAAAGTATAACACTAATAAATCAAGCAGTATGTTTATCTTAAATCCCATTGTTTTTGTAGTGACTAACAAAGATAAGTATAATTTGAATCTCTATAACGTACATAGATTTGTTTTTAATGTTTCCTGATTATCAATAAACTGTTCCTAAAATTATAACCCTGAGAAAGATACTTTTGATAATGTTAGGTAGATTTAAAAATGACAAGAAGAGACTATATCTATATTTAATATAAAAGATAGAACCACGATGTGCTGCTGGTGACACAGTACAGAATAAAATCACAGTAAATATTAAATGATACCTTTGATTCAAAACTCACTGGCAAGCTGATCAGACCTCAGTTAACCAGGTTGTCAATTCATCTTACTGTTAATAAAGAGTAATGTATTTCACCTGGAATCCAAATAAATGAAATACTTTTCAATTCAAGTGATTTGCTTTATTTATTTTGTACTTAAAGATGAGTATGTACCTAAAAGGAGATGTGTTTGTAATCCTGTTTTTGCGTTTTCTGAGAGAGATCTCAAATATATTTGTTGCCTCAACTCAAAAAAGTGAACACATTTTAATGAATGCAATAGGCATTCATTAATGTAGTTCTCCTGTGACTTCAGCACAACATTGTGAGAAGAAAAGGTACGAAGATCTAGGAGATATCAGGCAACGATCGATTAGACAATAAGTTTGGCTGAAACGAATGTAGGAAAATCTTCTCTTGTAAAAGAACAACTTTGCCTCTAATCCCAGCACTTTGGGAGGCTGAGGCAGGCAGATCATGAGATCAGGAGATCGAGACCAGCCTGACCAACATGGTGAAACCCCATCTCTACTAAAAATACAAAAATTAGGCAGTCATGGTGGCATCTGCCTGTCATCCCAGCTACTCGGGAGCCTAGGGCAGGAGAATCGCTTGAACCTGGGAGGTGGAGGTTGCAGTGAGCTGAGGTCACGCCCCTGCACTCCAGCCGGGGCAACAGAGTGAGACTTCGTCTCAAAAAAAAAGAAAAAAAAAAAAAAAAGAACAACTTCATCAAAAAGTACAATGCAAACAATTCTACTTCCAATTATGTATGTGTTTATAAATTTCATTTTAAAATGCAAAGATGCTATGTAAGCATAATCTCACAAGTCTTAAATTCACTCTACCTGTAATTAGGGACATGCTGGTAAATGCATACCAATTGTTTTTCAACAACAACAACAACAACAAAAATAACTCTGATTCTCAGTTGTAACATCTGCTCATTTCTGGAGTGTAAACATTTTTACTATGGTTGATTTCAACATAATAACATAAAGTCATTGAATGCAGAATTAGGAGGAAAGGTGAAGGAGCATACCATTATAGAGTAGTTCCACACACACACAAAAGTAAATATCCTCAAGAACATAGAAAATAGTACAATATAGTAGAGTAATTGTAAAGTAATTCTTTTTAAGTATTAGTTTTATTTTAATGTAAATTACTTAATTGTAATTTTTATAATTTAATTTTCGATAATGGCCATCTTCAACCATCGGTCAGCTTGCAAAGTTTTGCAAAGATTTTCTCCTTATCCTTACTTTCTAGCAGTTTGTCTACGGAGTGTGTGGCAGACACTAAGGTTACCCCTCAATAATTTCTGGCCTCCTGATGTTCACACTGCTGAGTATTGCTGTCTCCTTATGTCTCGACAGGATCTATGGCTTGTTCTCACCGAGAGAATATGGAAAAAGTGATAAAATGATACTTTCCTGATGAGTTTTTATTAGATCATGCTATATAGCAAAGGTAATGAGATGTTGTGCCTGGAGTGTGTTAAGTTAAAAAAGACTCCAGCAGATTAGAGCTAGAGTTTTCTTGCAGGTTCAATGCATTAAGGAACTACATTGAAGAAGTTTACACAAGGACCCGGAGGCCAATTGCCCCTAGGAGTTGAAGGCAGCCTCCAGCTTATAGTCAGCACAGAACTGGGGACCTTTTTCTTACAGCCACAGGAAATGAATTGTGTCCACAACCTGAATGAGCTTAGAAATTTTGAGTAAGCACCAAGCCCTTTGTTTCATTTGTTTGTTGTTTTTGATGCAGAAGTACATGTGTCTTTGTTTACATAGGTAAACTTGTGTCACAGGAGTTCGATGTATACATTATTTTGTCACCCAGGTACTAAGCTTAGTATCCAATAGTAATTTTTTCTGAGCCTCTCCCTCATTTCACCCTCTGATAGGCCCCACTGTTTGTCATTCCCCTCTCTGTGGCCATACATCATTTGTCTCCCACTTACATGTGAGAATATTTAATATTTGGTTTTCTTTTCCTGCATTAGTTTGCTAAGGATAATGCCCTCCAGCTGCACTCATGTTCCTGCAAAGGTCATGATCCCATTGTTTTTTATGGCTGCATTGTATTCCGTGATGTATGCGTACCATATTTTCTTTGTCCAGTCTACATTGATGGGCATTTAAGTTGATTCCATAACTTTTCTGTTGTGAATAATGCTACAATGAACATGCATGTGCATGTATCTTTCTGATAGAATGGTTTATAATCCTTTGGTCATATGCCCAATAAGGGGATTGTTGGGTTGAGTGGTAGTTGTGTTTCAAACTATTTGAGGAATTGTCAAACTGCTTTCCATAATCATTGAACTAATTTACACTCCCACCAACAGTGTATAAGTGTTCTTTTTCTCTGCCACCTTGACAGCATCTGTTATTTTTCTGACTTTTTAATAGTAACCATTCTGACTGGTGTGAGGTGATATTTCATTGTGGTTTTGATTTGCATTTCTCTAATGATCGGTGATATTGAGCTTTTTTCATTTGCTTTTTGGCCACATGTATGCACTTCTGAAAGTGTCTGTTCATGTCTTTTGCCCACTTTTTAATGAAGTTCTTTGGTATTTCTTGTACATTTGCTTAAGTTCCTTGCAGATGCTGGATATTAGAGCTTTGGCAGACACAAAATTTGCAAAACTTTTCCCCCATTAGGAAGGTTGTCTGCTTACTTTGTTGATAGCTTCCTTTTATTTGCAGAAGTTCTTTAGGTTAATTAGATCCCATTTATCTACTTTTGCTTTCGTTGCAGTTGATTTTGGTGTATTCATCATGAAATCTTTGCCCATGTCTATGTCAAGAATGCTATTACCTAGGTTGTCTTCCAAGGTTTTTATAGTTGTGGGTTTTACATTTCAGTCTCCATCTTAAGTTGATTTTAACATATGGTATAAGGAAGGGGTTCAGTTTCAATTTCAGTCTTCTTCATAGGGCTAGCCAGTCATCCCAGCATCATTTATTGAATAGAGAGTATTTCCCAATTGCTTGTTTTTGTCAACTTAATAAAAAAATAAGATGGTTGCAGGCATGTACCTTTATTTGTGGACACTCTATTCTGTTCTATTGGACTATGTGTCTGTTTTTGTACCAGTAGCATGCTATTATGTTTACTGTAGCCCTGTAATATAGTTTGAAGTTGGGAAGCATGATGCCTCCAGTTTTGTTACTTTTGCTTAGAATTGCTTTGATGCTTTGGGCTGCTATTTGGTTCTATATGAATTTCAAAATAGTTTTTTTCTAGCTTTGTGAAGAATGTTGTTGGTAGTTTGGTAGGGATAGCATCGAATCTGTAAATTGCTGTGTGCAGTATGGCTATTTTAATGATATTGATTCTTCTGTTCAATGAGCATGTAATGTTATTTCCAATTGATTGTTGATTTCTCTCAGTAGTGTTTCATAGTTCTCTTTGTAGGGATCTTTCACCTCCATTGTTAGTTGTATTCCTAGGTATTTTATTGTTTTTGTGGCAATTTTGACTAGGATTGCATTGCTAATTTGGCTCTTGGCTTGGCTGTTGTCGATGTAAAGGAATGCTGGTGATTTCTGTACATGATTTTGTATCCTAAATTTGCTGAACTTGTCTATCAGCTTAAGGAGCTTTAGGGCCAAGACTCTGGGGCTTTCTAGATATAGAATCATGCTATCTGGAAACAGGGATGGTTTGACTTTCTCTCTTCCTATATGGATGCCCTTCACTTTTTCCTTTTGCCTGGTTGCTCTGACCAGGACTTCCAATACTATGTTGAATAAAAGGGATGATAAAAGGCATCCTTGTCTTGTACAAATTTTCAAGGGGAATGCTTTAACTTACTCCATATAATGTTAGCAGGGGGTTTATCATAGATGGCTCTTAGTACTTTGAGGTATATTTCTTCACTACCTAGTTTGTTAAGAGTTTTCACCAAGAAGGAATGTTGAATTTTATCGAAGGCCTTTTCTGTATCTATTGTGAAGATCATGTGGTTTTTGTCTTTTCTTATGTTTATGTGATGAGTCACATTTATTTATTTGTCTATGTTAAACTAACCTTGCATCCCAGAAATAAAGCCTATCTGATTGTGGAGATTAGCTTTTTGACGTGCTGCTGGATTTCGTTTGCTACTATTTTGTTGAGGATTTTTGTATCAATGTTCATCAAGGATATTGGCCTAAAGTAGTAGTTGTTGTTGTGTCTCTACCAGGGTTTGGTATCGGGATGATGCTGGGCTCATAGAATGCAATGGCAAGGATTCCCTCCTCTTCAATTTTTTGGAATAGTTTCAGTAGGATTATTACTGGCTCATCTTTGTACATATGGTAGAATTTGGCTGTGATTGCATCTGCTCCAGGGCTTTTTTGTTGTTAGGCTGTTTATTACTGATTCAGTTTTGGAGTTCATTATTGGTTTGTTTGGGGATTCACATTTCTTCCTGGTTCCATCTTGGGAAGGTATATGTATCCAGGAATTTGTTCATCTTTTCTAGATTTTCTAGTTTGTATGCATAGAGGTGTTCATAATTGTCTCTGATCATTATTGGTATTTCTGTGGGGTCAGTTGTATTGTCTTCTTTGTTGTTTCTGATTGTGTTTATTTGGGTCTTTTTTTTTTCTTCTTTATTAGTCTAGCTAGCAGTCTATCTATCCTGAATTCTTTTTTCCCAAAAAATCAGCTCCTGGATTTGTTGATCTTCTGAATGTTTTTTTGTATATCTCCTTCAGTTCAGTTCTGATTTTGGTTATTTCTTACCTTCTGCTAGCTCTGGGGTTGGTTTGATCTTGCTTCCTTAGTTCTTTTAGTTGTGATGTTAGGTTGTTAAACAGATCTTTTTAACTTTTTCATGTGGGTGTGTAGTGCTAAAAACTTCCCTCTTAATACTGCCTTAGCTATGACCCAAAGATTCTGGTAGGTTTTATCTTTGTTTTCAATAATTTCAGTCTTCTTGATTTATGCCTTAATTTCATTATCTCATGTCCCACTGTGTGGTCAATTTTAGAATGTATGCCATATGCAGATAAGAAGGATGTATATGCTGCTGTTTTGGGTGAACAGTTCTGTAGATGTCTATCAGATCCATTTGGTCCAGTATTGAATTCAGGTCCTGGATATCTTTGTTAATTTTCTTCCTTGAGGATCTGGCTAGTAATGTTAATGGGGTGTTAAAGTTTCCCACTATTATCGTGTGGGAGTCTAAGTCTCTTTAAGGTCTCTAGGAACCTGCTTCATAAATCTGAGTGCTCCTGTGTTGGGTGCATATATATTTAGGATATTTAGGTTTTCTTGCTGAATCAAACCCTTTACCAGTATGTAATGCCCTTCTGTGTCTTTTTTGATCTTTTTTGGTTTAATGTCTTTTGTGTGAAATTAGGATTGCAACCTGTGTTTTTTTTCAGTTTTCCATTTGCTTGGTAGTGTTTTCTTCATCCCTTTGTTTTGAGCCTGAGTGTCATTGCATGGGAGATGGGTCTCTTGAAGACAGCATATCATTGGGCCTTGCTTCTTTATCTAGCTTGTCACTCTGTGCCTTTTAATTGGGGGCATTTAGCCTATTTACATTCAAGTTGAGTGTCAATATGTGTGGATTTTATCCTGTCATTATGTTGTTAGCTGTTTATTGTAGTGACTTATTTGTGTGGTTGCTTTATAGTCTCACTGGTCTGAGTATTTAATTGTGTTTTTGTGGTGGCTGGTAATGGTCTTTCCTTTCCATTTTTAGTGCTTCTTTCAGGAGCTCTTGTTAAGTAGGTCTGGTGGTAACAGATTCCATCAGCATTTGCTTGACTGAAAAGAATTTTATTTCTCCTTTGCTTAGAAGCTTACTTTGGCCAGATATAGAACTTTTAAGTGGAATTGCTTGTTTTTAAAAATGTTGAATGTTAATTTCTTCTGGTTTGTATGGTTTCTGCTAAGAAGTCCACTGTTAGTCTAATGGACTTCCCTTTGTAGATGATCAGTCCTTTCTCTAGTTGCTTTAACATTTTTCTTTCATTTTGTCCCTGGAGAATCTGATGATTTTGTGTCTTGGGTATGAATTTGTGGATTATTTTGTGGGGGTTCTCAACATTTCTTGAATTTGAACGTTGGCCTCTCCAGCTAGGTTGGGAAATTTCTCATGGATGATATCTTGAAATATGTTTTGCAACTTGCTTTCATTCTCTCCATCTCTTTCAGGGACACCAATGAGCCATAGATTTTGTATTTTTATATAATCCTATATTTCTTGGAGGTTTCATTTGTCCTTTTATTTATTTATTTATTTATTTATTTTTGACTGTCTTGTTTCGGAAAACCAGTCTTCAAGCTCTGAAATTATTTCCTCAACTTGTTCTATTCTGCTGTTAATACTTGTGATTGCATTATGAAATTCTTGTAGAGTGTTTTTCAGTTCTATCAGGTCAGTTACATTCTTTTCTATATTGCCTATATTGTCTGACAGCTTCTATATCATTTTATTGTAATTCTTAGCTTTCTTTGGATTGGGTTTCAACATTCTCTTGAATCATGATGATGTTTCCTATTCATATTCTGAATTATATTTCTGTCATTTCAGCCATCTCAGTCCAGTTCATCTCATCTCTCCTTGCTGGATAACTAGCACAGTAATTTGGAGGAAAGAAGACACTTTTGCTTTTTGAGTTGTCATAGTTCTTGTGCTTGTCATTTTTTGTCTTTGTGAGTTGTTGTTCCTTCAGTCTTTGAACTTGCTGTCCTTTGGATTTTTTTTTAATCCTATTTGATTACGTTAGGAGTTTGATTGAGGTATAAGGAGGGTTCAAGCAACTGGCTTCATTACTGAATGATTTTAGGGGGTCAGCATTCAGCTTAGGACTCCTGGACTGTGTGGTCTAATTCTGGTGGAGTAGTATCAGGCCTTGGCTTTGATCTCTGGCTCCTACAGATTAGGAACCTGCTATGCTGGAGAAGCCATGTTTCTCCCGGGCAACTGATCACAGCATTCCAATGAGTGGTGCCAGCCAAAGCACTTCCTAGGGCAGTGACAAAGGGATCCATCTT
This sequence comes from Papio anubis, assembly GCF_008728515.1. Classification (NCBI taxonomy): domain Eukaryota; kingdom Metazoa; phylum Chordata; class Mammalia; order Primates; family Cercopithecidae; genus Papio; species Papio anubis. Next base: position 72,824,353 of record NC_044978.1, read on the forward strand.
GGTTTGCCTGTGCCAGCAGCAGCAGAAGTAGCAGCAGTGTGGCAGGCTTCACATTTGTTGGCTGTGGTGGGATGCTAGGCTGTAGGCACGCATTCAGAGCAGTGGTGGTGGCAGTATGGCTTGAGGGAGGGGGACCATGCTGACAACTGTGCATGGGTTCACATCCAAGGTGATGTTAGCATGGGGGTTCGGCAGTAGTGGGAATGGGACACTGTGGCCAGTGGGGCTGGTGGAATTTGTGCCTGCTAATATTCAGAGGGAAACAGTGGGTGTGAGGCTGGGGGTAGAGTGCACTCTTGCTGGCAGCAGTGGTTGGGAAGGGAAGGATAGGTCTGCCCATGCAAATGCACTGACAGAGCAGTGTGGGGGGGTGACTGTGGGTGAGTGCCTGCAGACAAAGTGGCATGGGGGAGACTCTGGGTAGGGGGAGGGCATGAACAAGCTGGTGCGTGTCTGTGTGGTGCTCTGCTGGAGCACTCTGCTGGTCAGACATGGTCCAGCAGTGCAGGAGCTACGGTGCAGACTACCAGGAGGTACCTGGCAGCTGCACTGCTGACAGGTACAACCAGGCTGGGGCTCAGGAGAGGCCAACAGACCAAGAATGCTCAGGTTGGACTGGCCCCATGTCATGGGCAAGACTGCCATGCAAAGTTCATGTTCAACAGTTCCCTAGAACTAAAGTCGTTTCTGGGAGCAAGTTGAGCCTAGGCGATGGACATCCCTGGCCACGCTCCACTATAGACACTCCTGTGCCAAACCTTCTGGGTTCTGCCCTGGCTGGAATTCTGCCTCTACCTCTTCTCTAAGAAGGTTTCCTTACCAACTCAAGTGTCTGTGGTAGTGGAGAGGTCTCTTCCTGCCAGGAATCCAAAGGCCTGTGACAACAGGTTGCTTTGCCTGTTCAATTGACCACCTCCGCAGTAGTAGTTGGGTGCCAGGAACAAATCCCAGTGTATGGTAGCCCCATGTTGGGTTGCCAACTGTCTCCCTCTTTAGCCCAGCCTCTGTGTCTTTCCTCTGTGTGCTCTCAGTGCCTTGCCTCTGAAGATCTGCTAGAAGTGTGCCAGTCTGCACAAAGTCTCTGTCCCTCAGTGTGAGATGTGCCACTTGCCTGTGGCTAGTCAGCAGTCTTGGAGAAAAAGGAGTTTTGTTTTTTAAATTTAGTTTTGCCATTAGAAAGATGTATAGAAAATAAAATATTTAGTCATAAAAGTTGGCATTTATTTATATTTTCAAGACTATCATTTCACATGTAAAATTTAAGATTAATACAAAGTATTTTTACATCAATTACTTGAGTTAATAATGAATAACTTCAGCAAACTGAAAAAGTTTAAAGTAACAAATAATACATTTTTGTTATGTTTGTCTCTGGATCCAGTTGTATTACTCCTACGATCTCAGTGCCATTTTAACAGTCTGCAAACACTATAACTAGGAATAAACTAGAATTAGTAAAGCTTTTATATAAATGATGCATGGATAATATGGAGGGTTACAAGCTAGTGGATTTTTCACAGTCTTCTATTTTGAAAGTAAGTTATAAATGAATATGAGCAGACTGGGGTGAGGTATGATACCAAATATTTGATTATCGAATATCATGATGCGATATACATTTTTCTATAAAACTTTAAGACATAAAATTACAAGTGAGAATTAAAGCAAAAATTTATATACTCTACTCGTATACATTTTCCACAATGTAAAAGAAGAGAGATATGCAAATTTATACTTAAATTACATATAATAAGAACCAATTTTATTGAAGTCTATAAAACACTCCTAAAAAGTGTTACCTGAGAATAGGGCTTTTTTTTTTTTTTTTTTTTTTTTTTTTTGCTAGACCAGTGAAGTTACTTGGGACTCTTACTTAGAAGGTCCCATTAATATCCATTATATACAGTCATGCTGCTGCTTCTGTTTAGCATTTTTTGTTTCTTAGAGGTAATCCTTCTGTAATACTTTAAATATCCAACTTTTATACATTTAAAAAACTGAAAAGAACAGTTCATATCAATAAAACAATGTTATTCTCAATTTCAAACAATGGGACTAGTTGGCATGTTACCCTTGCTATAATAAAACATATAAACTACACACACTAAAGAAAATATTAATAGCAATAAATATAACCAGAGGCCTCAAATGTAGTTGCTATTAAAGTTTTCAGGTAGTGACATACGTAATGTTTAACTAGAGTTAACTCTACGTACAAATCTCTTGATTGCACTCCTAAGACCTTACCTCTCAAACCTAGCTACAAAATGCTATATAATAGCAAATAAAAAGATTAAATGAATTATTAGAAGGAATATTCAACTATTTTATGAGACAGGGTCTTCCTCTGTCACCCAGGCTGGAGTTCAGTGGTGCAATCTCAGCTCACTGCAGCCTTGACCTCCCAGTAGCTCGGACCTCAGCCTCCCAAGGAGTTTAAACTACTGGTGCACACTATCACACCTGGCTAATTTTGTGTATTTTTGTAGAGATGGGGTTTTGTCATGTTGCCCAGGTTGGTCTCAAACTCCTGGGCTCAAATGATCCACCTCAGCCTCCCAAAGAGCTAGGATTGCAGGCATGAGCCACAATGCCTGGCCTAAACATGTTTTAATAGCGTGTTTGTTAGTATAACATTTAACACATTTATATTTTTCAAAAGATATAAATTCCAAGTGTCTAAACACTTTTTATAGCCCTTTCTTCTGAAAAATTTATTCCTATATTAGTCATCTCTATGTTAAAAATAAAATTCCAGTTTGAAACATTACTCATGTATATAGAGTAACACAGTTCTATGAAGTGTGAGTCAAAGAGCAACTAGTGAAAGACTAATCAAAATAAGTACAAATTCCTAGACACATACAACCTACCAGGATTAAATCAAGAAAAAACAAACAAACACACACAAAAAAAACAGAAAATCTGGACTGACCAATAATGAGTAACCAAATTGAAGAAATAATAGAAAGCATCCCATAAAAATAGTCCAGGACTGTTAGTTTAACTGCTGAATTCTACAGAACATTTAAGAAAAAATGAATATCATTTCTTCAAAAAGTATTCCAATAAATTGAAAATAGGAGAATCCTTCAAAACTCATTGTGTGATGCCAGTATTACCCTCATGCCAAAGCCAGACAAGGGCACAACAACAACAAAAGGAAATTATAGGCCAAAAAAAAAAAAAATTATAGGCCAAAAAGGAAAATCCCAGGCCAATATTCTCAGTGAGCATAGAAGCAATGCATCTCTACTACCGAAAACAATCTACAGATTCAATGCAATCTCTATCAATTTTCCAATGTCATTCTTCACAGAAAAAGAAAAAGCAATTTTAAAATTTGTATGGAACCACAAAAGACTATGAATAGCCAAAGCAATCTTAAGCAAAAAGAACAAAGTTTAAGTCATTACACTATCTAATTTTAATCTACACTATAAGCCTGTAGTAGCAAAACAGTATAGTATTGACATACAAACAGACAGATAGACCAATGGAACAAAACAGAGAGCCCAGAAATGAATTCGCATATATAAAGGCAATATTTTCTAAGCTAACAGCCAACTCTATTTGACAAAGATGCCAAGAATACAAAATGAATACTTGAGTAAAGAGTTATGGAAAAACTTGATATCTACATGCAAAAAACAAAATAAAACTGGACCCTTATCACCCACCACATAAAAAGTCAACTCAAAATGTATTATAGGCTTAAATGTAAGATCTGAAATTGTGAAACTATTAGAAGAAAACACAGGGGACATGCTACATGATATAAATCGGAGCAAGGATTTTTTGGACAAGACTTCAAAAGCATGAGCAACAAAAGCAAAAATAAACAAATGGGAATACAGCAAACCAAAAAGCTTCTGTATAGCAAAAGAAACAGTCAATTAAGTGAAAAGACAGAATGGGAAAAAGTATTTGCAAGCTATACATCTGACAAGGGGTTAATATCCAGAATTTAAAATAAACAACTCAATAGCAAAAATATAAATAACCCAATTAAGAAATGGGCAAGTAAATAGACTTTTCTTCTAAGAAGACATACAAATATCCAGTAGTATAGGAAAAAAAATGCTCAACATCACTAATCATCAGAGAAATGCAAATTGAAACCACAATGAGTTATCACCTCACTCTTGATAGGATGGCTTTTATCAAAAAGACAAAACATAACACATGCTGCTGAGGATATGCAGAAGGGTGAACTCTTATATACTATTGGTGGGAATGTAAATTAGTATATCCATTATAAACACAGAATGGAGGTTCCCAGAAAAACTAAAAATAAATACCTGTACACATCATGAAATAATCAAATCGTGGTTTAAAAAAAAAAAAAAAAGACTACATGATCCAGCAATTTCTCACCACTGGATATATAGCCAAAGGAAATGAAATGACTATATTAAAAAGACATCTGCAATAGCCAGGATATGGAATCAACCTAAGTGCCCATCAAGGGATGAATGGATAAAGAAAATGCTATATACATGGGGAAGACAATGGAATGCTATTCAGTCATACAAAGGATGAAATCTTATCACTTGTGACAAAATGGGTAAGTCTGGAAGATATTATGTTAAGTGAAATAAGCCAGACACATAAAGACAAATACTGCATAATCTCACTTATATATGGAATCTGAGATCTCATACAAGTGTCAAATAAAATACTGAAGTGATTACCAGAGAAGAATAGTGGGGAGAGGAACATGGGAGATGTTAGTCAATAGGTACGATGTTATATTATATAAGAAGAGTAAGTTCTGGTACTCTATTTCACAATAGCATGACTATTGCTAACAACAATGCATTTTACATTTCAAATAGCCAGCTAAGAGGATTTGACATGTTCTCACTGCAAAGAAATAATAAATGTTTAAAGCGATGGATATGCTGATTATCGTGATTTGATCATTACCTAGTGTGTACAGATACCAAACCATCATATTGTACCTCTTAAATATGTACAATTATTATGCATCAATTTAAAAAGTGAGTGTTATCTGAAAAAATATTGGATTTATTTTATGTTGGAATGAAGTATAGTGCAGTTTATTATGTAATCTAGCATTTTTTACATATTTATACTGCTCAAAGAACTGAAGTCTGCAATTGAAATACATCATATGATCTCTTCCAATAATCCTATAAGTTTAGTACTATTCACTCAACATTCTGCATTTCAGGGAGCTTAAGTAACTTGAGCAAGGTAACTTTCACACTTTGTTATAGCTCCCAAGTGACAAAGCCAGGCTATAAATTCAAGTATATTGGCAATTGTATGTTTAAACATTATTGTTTAAAATATATGATGAGTGCCTCATAGACATAATATGTCTTATAAATAAATACTTTATATTTGGCCTATAATTTGATGGAACAGAAGAGGTTTATTAAAGAACTTGACAGAGGTGGGGCAAGGATTATGGGACTTATTCACACAAACACACACCAAAAAAGCCCAGAGGAAATAAAATAAGCATCATACCAGGGAAGAGTGAAAGGTCGTGGTTTGTTCAGTGAATCTCTTGTGTGAATAGAATAAAGTCTTCCGTAAGGGTTAGAATGAAGCTCAAGAAGTAGACAGGGAAATAACTGTGAAGGGATTTGAACTTCCTAATGCAACTGGCAAATATTAAACCTTTGGAAGCAGAGAGGTAATGTGTTGAAATTACTCTGTATAGAAATAACTAAAAAGAATGGTGAAAAGAGAGAGATTAGACCTCTCAGAAATCTCTTGAGAGAACATGAAAATAATTAAGCAATATTTTGCTAACTCACATTTTGAGCAGTAGTCTATTATTGAATATATCTTTTCCTTTGGTAAATAGATATCCTGAATTTTCTTAGTATCTTCATGTTATATGATATTTGTTCAATATTATTGGTAAAATAATTTGATTAATATTAATTTTTTCACAGATGAAGGCAATTATTTTTATTATTTCATGATTATTAGTGGTATCTACATAAATACACACTATGGTAATTAGATATTCAAATAATGTAAATACACCAAATACATATGTTATATGTGATCTTAAAATTGTTTCTAATGAACATTATACAGACTATATTTGATAGGGATGATAATGTTTATCATTTTTTTTTGTATTTTTGCAGATTGGGATATGTTTGCAATATTTTAATATTTTTGTGATTGCTTGCTAAAAAAACTTCTCTAATAACTCAGAATGAAAATGATACTCGGAATTTTATTCAAGGTACACTAACATTTGTTTTGCCATTTGTATTTTTTTAATTTACTTTTTAAATATTTTATACATGTACAAAACTTATGACAGTGAAATCAAATTATAGCAGTTATTCCTTATGTTTTTGCAGAGTCATTTTAATAACAAATTTATTTAATAAGCAAACAAAACATTATTTGGGCAAAATAAATTTTGTTTTATACCTCAAAATACTAAAAGCCATCTGTGACAAACTCACAGCCACTATCATACTGAATGGGCAAAAGCTGGAACAGTTCCCCTTAAAACTAGAAGACAAGGATGCCCATTCTTACCGCTCCTATTTAACATAGTACTAGAAGTCCTAGCCAGAGCAGTCAGGCAAAAGAAGGAAAGAAAAGTCATCCCCGGGAAAAGAAGAAGCCAAACTATCTCTCTTCACTGATGATATGATTCTATACCTCAGAAAACCCTAATGACTCTACCATAAGGTTCCATAAAGTTTCAGGATACAAAATCAATATACAATAATCAGTAGCATTTCTATACACCAAAAACATTCAAGCTGACAGCCAAATCAATAATGCAATCAAATTTACAATAGCTGCACAAAAAATAAAATATCTAAGAACACGTGTAACCAAGGAGGTGAAATATCTTTACAAAGTTAACTACAAAAGACTGCTGAAAGAAGTAATACATGGGACAAACATGGAAAGACATTCTGTGCTCATGGATTAAAATAATCAATGTCATTAAAATGGCCATACTGCCCAAAGCAGTCTACAGCTTTAATGCTACTTCTATCAAACTACCAATGTCATTCTTCAAATAATTAGTAAAAACAGTTCTATAATTCACATGAAGCCAAAAAAGACCCCAAATAGCCAAAGCAATCCTAAGAATAAAGAACAAAGCTGGAGGCATCTTGTTCCTCAACTTCAAACTATGTATAAGGATATAATAACCAAAACAGCATGGTACTGGTACAGAAACATACACATAGACCAATGGAACAGATTACAGAACATGGAAATAGTCACACACCTACAGCATCTGATCTTTAATGAAGTCAACAAAAATAACCAACAGGGGAAGGACTCCCAATACAATAAATGATGCTGGGATAACTGGCTAGTCATATGCAGCAAATTGAAACTGCACCCCTATCTTTCACCATATACAAAAATCAACTCAAGATAGATTAAAGATTTAAATTTAAGACTTCAAATTACAAGAATCCTAGAAGAAATCCTAGGAAACACCATTCTGGATATTGGCCTTGGGAAATAATTTGTAACTAAATCTTCAAAAGTAATTGCAACAAAAACAAAAATTGACATTTGGGACCTAATTAATCTAAATAATTTCTGCACAGCAAAAGAAACTATAAGCACAGTAAACAGATAAACTACAGAATGAGAAAACATATTCACAAACTAGGCATCTGACAAAGGTCTAATATTTAGAATCTATAAGAAACAATTCAACAGGCACAAAACAAATCACTCCATTACAAAGTGGGCAAAGACACGAACAACCACTTCTCAAAGAAGACACGTAAGTGGCCAATGAACATATGAAAAATTTCTCAGCATCACTATTTATCAGAGAAATACTAATCAAAACTACAATAATAGACAATCTGGCAACAGAATGACTGTATTTTCGGGTAAATATCTATTATTTAATATGACTTTGCATGTTTTTCAACAATTTAGTTATGTGGGATATATAGTTTTTATCAGCTTTCCTCTAATTTTTTTCAACTTTCATTTTAGAAACAGGGGAAATGTACAGATATATTACATGAGAATACTGGATGATACTGAAGTTTGGGACACAAAGCCTATCATCCAGGAAGTGAGCATAGTACCCTATATGTAGTTTTTAAACCCATCTCTCCCCAGTCCATCCCCTAGTAGCCCACATTATCTATTTTTGTCATATTTATGTCCATGTGTGCTCAATGTTTAGCTCTGACTTATAAATGAGAACATGTGGTATTTACTTTTCTGTTCCTGAGTTAATTTGCTTAGGGTTATGGCCTCCAGCTCCAACCATGTTGCACAAAGGCCATTATTTCATTCTTTTTTATATCTGCATAGTATTCTAGAATCTATATGTACCACATTTTCCTTATTTAATATACCATTGATGGGCACCTGGGTTGATCCTGTATCTTTGCTATTGTGAACTAATGCAATAGTAAACTTAAGGATCCATGTGTCTTTTTGGTAGAATGATCTATTTTCTTTTGTGTATGTATTAGGGTTCTTTAATGGAGCAGAAATAATATGATATATGTATATCATATATATCATATAATATGAAAGCAGAAAGCATCTGGTATGGGAGAAAGATGTAGGCTGTGAGGCGAAACCAGTCTAGCCTTTTCATGGTTTTCTACCTGCTTTATAACCTGGCTGTGCTGGCAGTTGATTAGATGGTGCCCACTCAGTCTAAGAATGGGTCTGCCTTTCCCATACTGATTCAAATGCCAGTCTCCTCTGGAAACACCCCCACAGACACACCCAGGATCAATACTTTGCATCCTTCAATCCAATCAACTTGAGCATCAGTATTAACTATCACAAGTCCACCCTTTGTCAGCTTGAACTCATACATATCTCCTGAGATCATTTCTCTTTCGCCAGTGCACAGGTACGCTGGTACAAGGCTGGAGTTCTCCAAGGGGAAGGATGGGAGAAAGATTAACAGCATAAAGTGTTAGCAGTGTAGTGGGGTCTTTTCTCAAGGGGATCTGGCCTGGTCCTCTTTGTGGGTCTGTAAACTGGCTCAAGTCAAGAAATTGATTGAGGGGCCGTGATTCTCTGTTTTTATATTCAAATTAATCTTCGCCCATTCAATCTGAAAATTTTCTGCTTATATAAATTTAGTAGGAATGCAGTAGGCTTCCTATCAATTTTACTTCTAGGAACACCATGATTAATCAGCTAATGGCCAGAGTTCAGCACAAGTCAGACTATTCTGATTGCTGCTTTGCCTCTGCTGTCCATTATGGTAGCTACACCCACCTTGTCTTTGACGTTTGAGTGCTGCCACTTGGCCCCTGCCATCTTGGCATCCAATTATTCTCATTGTACTTAAATTTTGTAGTTGAGTGACCATGGTTCCCACTGTTAGATCCGACATACAGAAAAGAGCAATTACAGGGCTGTTCACAGATGGAGGTGCTGCCCTCACAAATCTATTTTGCAAAGCATTGGTCAAGGGTATATCTTCTGGACCCTCCCAGCTGAGATGAGTAGGTCTGAAGTGACTAATCCACTCCACCATCCCAATCTCTCTAAGCCTTTGGATCCCTTATTCTACATGAAATCCAGGGAGATCAGGCATTTCCAGCTCACACACAGGGCCATCTTTTAATCCATATTTCAACTAACTAAGCAAATAAACTATTAGAACCTTTTTTAACTCCCTGAGCTGCAACATTAAATGTAGAATCCCTACTTAGTGGGCCAAAGTGAATAAATTCAATCTGATCCAACTGTCTGTTCATTCCATAATTATCCCACACCTTAATATCCATTCCCACGCCTGGTCTTCGGATTTCGGCTTATATAAATTATAAAACTCAAGCAGTTCTTTTCAAGTGTAGTGCACTTCCTTATGGGTCACACTCTGAACTTCACCTCTATGGGCCTTCCAGGACTTTAGTCTAGTTATAGGCCTAGAGGCAAACAAGGGTGTTGGGGTGGATCCTGAGAAGAATCAACATCATCCTGCCTGGCAACTGCCTCAGGGGAGGCCATCACTCTTGCCTCAGGCAGTGCAGGGTTTATCTCCTCAGACTAAGGTGGAAAGCCTGATGGCAGCATGGGTCTGGGATGGAATGTTGCCATTACTGGGAATGGGAAAGGTGTTTCTTCTTAAAAAATGGTTCATCAGAGTTTACAAGCTCAGTGTCCCCAGCATCATCAGAGTCCTCCAACACATCCCCGTTCTAAGTTGCAGGACCCCATTCTTTTCCAATCAATGCCCTCATTTTAACGGTAGGCACCTGGTGAGGCTGTGCATGTACCTTTCATTGCAGGCCAGCCACTAGCATGATAAGAGCCTATGTCTGTTTTTCCACAATTTCAGCTTTCTCTACAGGAGATAAGACTCACACTCAGGGCTATCTTAGCAGATTTGAGGCTCAGTATTTGCTTCTGAAGCCGAGAGTTAGAATCCCTGAGGTCATTATTTTCTTTCATCACTTTGTCCAGCAAACTTAGGAGCAACCAACCAAATTCATTATATTCCTTGGCTCTCCACATATCATCAAAGGGAGTATGTATAAAGTCACTAAACTCCTTGCCTCTCACAAGCAGTGAATCAGGAGTGTCAAATGCATTTATTTTTCATAACTCTCTAAGCAGTTCATGTCAAGGACTATCAGTATTCTCCATAGTATTATAAGTAGAGTCCTTAACATGTCTGAGTCCATTCATATTCAGCAGTCAACTCCAGAAACTCCCAAACCCATTAAATAATTCCATCCTTAATATTCTGTTCCTCTGGAACCACTCCTGGTACCAAAATCTGTATTAGTCATAGTTCCCTACAGGGAGAGAACTAATAAAATTAAGAGATGTAACACATATATACAACACACACACACACACACACACATATACACACACATATATATGTATAGGGGAGTTTATTAAGTAGTATTAACACACATGATCACAAGATATGACAATAGGCCATCTGCAAGCTGAGGAGCAAGAAAGCCAGTCCAGCTCCCAAAGCTGAAGAATTTGTAGTCCGATGTTCGAGGGCAGGAAGCACCCAGCACCAGAGAAAGATATAGGTTGGGAGGCTAAGCCAGTCTAGCTTTTCCACGTTTTTCTGTCTGTTTCATATCTGGCTGTGCTAGCAGCTGATTGGATGGTGCCCATCCAGACTAAGAATGGGTCTGCCTTTCCCAGACCACTGACTCAAACATTAATTTCATTTGGCAACACCCTAACAGACACACTCGGGATCATTTTGCATCCTTCAATCCAATCAAGTTGATACTTAGTGTTAACCATCACAGGGTTTATACCCAGTTACACCCAGTTGTGGGATTACTGGGTCAAATGGTAGCTCTGTTTTAAGTTCTTTGAAAAATCTCCAAAATATTTTCCACAGTGACTGAACTAATTTACATTCCCACCAGTTGGGGATAAGCTATATAAGCTTTTCTTTTGTATGTTCCTCTATCCCTTGACCTTTTTACAAGTTACTCCAAACAAGAGGCTTGAGCTGTTAACAATGTCTCAGTGTCTTCTCAGGAAAAGAAAAATAACATATTGTTCTTTTGATAAACCAAAATATTTAGATCAGGTAGCATTGCCTTTTAATATGATAGCATGTGGTGCATAGTGTCATAATGAGATAAGGTATTTAAAGTAGTTAACTTTTTTTTTTTTTGCAGGAAATGGGGATGTAATATTGGCTGTGATGCTTAATTTTAGGTGTCAGCTTTATTGGATTTAGGGATGCCTAGATGGCTAGCAAAGCATTGTTCCTGGGTGTTCCTGTGAGGGTGTTTCCTAAGGAGATTGATATGCGAGTCAGTGGACTTTGAGAGAAAACCCTACCCAAATGTGCATGGCTACCATCCAACTGGCTGGGGGCTCAACTGTGACAAAACAGGTTGAAGAATGAGGATTTACTCTCTTTCTCTCTGCTCATCAGACTCTAGGTTAGTTGGTTTTTGGACACTGGAAATTGCACAGTTACAATTGGAGTCACCATTTGGTTAAGCTTATGATAATCCACTGTCATTCTCCAATATCCATCTGCCTTCTGCATAGGTTAAATAAGAGAGTTAAAGGGTATGTGGGGAATTATCAGTCCTGCATCTTTCATGTCATTGGTGGTGGTATTAATCTCTGAAATCCCTCCATAGATGCAATATTGTTTGTGATATACTATTTTCCTGTGTAGAGGAAGCTCAAATAGCTTCCATTTGGCCTTTCCCACCACAATAGTGTCCACTCCACAGGTTAGGGGGACCTGTGATGGAACTGTGCCAGCTGCAAAGTATGTCTATCCCCATTATGCATCTGGAACTGGGGAAATGATCACAGAATACATTCAGGACACCATTGGACCTATTGTAAGTCAAATCTGAACTAAACTCCATGAATCACCTGACCTCTGTTAGCTTCTATTCAAACTGTATTGGGGGAACCACCCTCAATATTTCAATGTGGATTCTTTCTATTTTCCATAAGTGTCGGCCAGCTGAGAAAAAAAGAGAGACAGTATAAAGAGAGGAATTGTACAGCTGAGCCACCGGGAGTGACATCACATGTTGGTAGGACTGTGATGCCCACCTGAGTCTCAGACCAGCAAGTTTTTCTTAAGGATTTCAAAAAGGGAAGGAGTGTAAGAACAGGGAGTAGGTACAAAGATCACACGCTTCGAAGGACAAAAAGCAGAACTACTAATAAGGGTCTAACAAAGATCACATGCTTCTGAGGGAACAGGACAAAGGGCAGAAGCAGAACTACTGATAAGGGTCCAACAAAGATCACCAGGCAAAGGGCAAAAGCAGAACTACCAATAAGGGTCTATGTTCAGTGGTGCATTTATTGTCTTGATAAACTTCTTAAATAACAAAAAACAGGGTTTGAGAGCAGAGGACTGGTCTGACCACAAATTTACCAGGGTGCAGTTTTTCCCTACCCTAGTAAACCTGAGGGCACTGCAGGAGACCAGGGCGTATCTCAGTCCTTATCTCAACCGCATAGGACAGGAACTCCCACAGTGGCCACTTATAGACCTCCCGCCAGGAATGTGTTTCTTTCCCAGGGTATTAATATTAATATCCCTTGCTAGGAAAATAATTTAGTGATATCTCTCCTACTTGCATGTCCTTTTACAGACTCTCTGCAGAAAGAAAAAAAATGTCTCTTTTTGCCCGACCCCGCAGGCAGTCAGACCTTATGGTTGTCTTCTCTTGTTCCCTAAAAATTGCTGTTATTCTGTTCTTTTTCAGGGTGCACTGATTTCATATTGTTCAAACACACATGTTTTACAATCAATTTGTACAGTTAACACAATTATCACAGTGGTCCTGAGGTGATGTACATCCTCAACTTCGGAAGATAACAGGATTAAGAGATTAAAGTAAGACAGGCATAAGAAATTATAAAAGTATTATTTGGGAACTTATAAATGTCTATGAAATCTTCACAATGTATGTTCCTCTGCCGTGGCTCCAGCCAGTCCCTCCATTCGGGGTCCCTGACTTCCTGCAACAAAACTGGACAGCCACAATGACAGTTTAGGTCTCCTTGAATCAATGGCAGTTCACAGTCAATGTCCAATAGTCTCTGAAAAGTCTGATTATTTCCCCTTCTCAAATACACAAATACCTTCAGGGAAGGATGGGAGAAAGATTAACAGTATAAATTATCTGTAGTGTATCAGGGTCTTTCCTCAAGGAGACCTGACCTACATTTCATTCAAGGGATTCTGGGTTTGTAAATTGACTTAAGCCTGGACATTGATTGGGGTGGCCATGATTCTGTTTTTATGAATCAAGTTAGAATTTTGTTAACAGAACCTGGAAGTTTTTTGCTTATATGGATCAAGAAAGAATGTAATAGGCTTCCCTGCTATTTCACTTCTAGGAACACAGTGATTAGCCAACACCATATATCATAACCAATTAGACTATTGTGACTCTTGCTTTACCTCTGCTGTCCATTATAGTAGCTACTCTCAACTTGCCTTTAGTGATTGAATGCCACCACTTGGCCCTTGTCATTCTAGGATTCAATTATTCTTCTTGAAGGCTTCCAATTGAGAGTCTGTGTTTTATAAGGTCTGGCATATGTAGAAGAGCAATCACAGAGCTCTTCCAGGATGCTGATGCTCCTCTCATAAATCTATTTCACAAAGTATTGTTGAAAGGTATAACTCCCAGTTTGGGTGAGCAGGTTTTATGTGACAAATTCATTCTACCATTCCAATCTCTATAAACTTCTGAATTATTTCTTCTACATTAAACCAAGGAAGATCAGGAATCTCTAGCTAACTCAATGGTGGGCTGTCTCAACCAACCAAACAAAGAAGCTATTAGTGCCTTTTTTAACTCCTCAAGCTGTAACATTAAATTCAGGATCTCTTCTTAGTGGGCCCATAGTAATAAATTTGGCATGATCCAACTTTATGTTAGTAGTTACCATCATTATCTCACAGTCTGTTTTTTTGGTTGTTTTTGTTGTTGTTGTTGTTGTTGTTATTGTTGGTTTTTGTTGTTGTTGTTGTTGTTTTGAGATGGAGTCTCTCTCTGTCACCCAGGATGGAATGCAGTGGCACAATCTCAGCTCACTGCAACCTCCACCTCGCCGGTTCAAGCAATTCTCCTGCCTCAGCCTCTGGAGTAGCTAAGATTACAGGCACCCACCACCATGCCTGGATAATTTTTGTATTTTTAGTAGAGTTGGGATTTCACCATGTTGGCCAGGCTGGTCTCAAACTTCTGTCCTCGAGTGATCCACCTACCTCAGCCTCCCAAAGTGTTGAGATTACAGGTGTGAACCACTGTGTCTGACCTATCTTACACTCTTAATATCCATTCCCACATATGTCACCCCAGATTTCTGCTCAAATTAATTAGAAAACTCAAGTAGTTGTTTTGGAGTGCAATGTACCTCCTCATGGGTCACACTTTCTACTTCACCTTTAGGAGACTTGCAATAAATAACTTATTAAAATAAAGTTTTTATTATTTACTTGTTTTGTTTACACTGTAGTATTCCAAGACATTAACTTGCAATAATTTGGGGAAACTTTATTAGAACTTATTACATTAATTTGAAGCAGTGCTTCTCAAACAGGGACCACTATTTTGCCCCTCAGAGGACATCTGGCAATATATGGAAACATTTTTCGTGGTCACAACATCAGAAATGGGGAGACAAAAGGGGCATTACTGACATCTAGTGAGTGGAGGACAGAGGTCCTGCTAAGTGTCTCATAATGCACAGTGCAGTCCTCCTCAGTAAGAATTATCCAGACCAAACACCAATAATACTGTTTAAGGAATCCCAATTTAAAGAAATATATAATTTTCCATCTATCAACTATTAATAATTTAAATGCATTTTAGAAAAAATATTTAATGTGATATACTAATTATAGTTACTCAATTTAATAAAATAAATAATCTCTTTAAAACACAGACATAAAAATATATCATTATTCAAAAAGTGAAGAATGAGAAAAGTGGCAGAATAGAAAAAATTGTGATAGATATCAAAATTAAAACAAAGAAATGAAATGACTTCTGGAATTGTCCAAATTTTATGTTTAGACTGTGATATTAATAAGACTCACATTTCCAAGATATTAAAGATATTACTTTTATTTAAAACACCTAGGCGATATTGCTTTTGTCACTGACCTCAATATACAATTGCTCAATTAATTGTAAAAAGATTTCTGCTTCTACTTTGTAAGGAACTAAAATTTAAGTATTTTATTCTATTGTAAATTTTCTGATTATTGTAATTAATCCTAACTGACAATTGGGATGGGTAGGAGAGTAAGGAAAAACAAATTTAATTCTACTTAATAAAAGATGCCATACCACGATAAAATCTCAAAAAAAATTTAAAAAGTCAATGAAAGTAAATAATTTTATAGATTCTTATTGAGTATTCATCATCAATACAATTAAAATTATATGTCAAATTTTAAGTATATTAAATCCTAATATGTTTTAGTAACAATACTTAGATTAATTAAGAATCTTATTTCATAAAATACAATTTATAACAGATTATATTGAAGATAATTTAATTTAACATGGCAAAATATTTTGGAGACAGAAAACACTGGAAACATTAAAATGAGCTAAATACATTAAAGAATTATGTCTGTATTAAATGATTTATTCTGATTTAAAATTTTTACTTGCTTTACATGCTTGTTTTTTCATTTTAATTGTTTATGTGTATCATATACCTAGAATCAACATTAAGAAAATAATGCTATAAATCAATTGATTTTATCATCAGTGTAAGTTCTTTAGAAATAGTTTTCTATTTTTTTCATGTGCAATTGTTCTCCTGGAAAGCAAAAGGTGAAAATTAATATTCTCAAATTGCCAGATAATTATATAATGCTTAAGCTGCAATGATTTCTAGAAATAATTTAACCCTATCCCTAACTCTTGAGATTAAAAATAGTGAGACACAAAAATCACTTCAATTATTTATCAATATCATTAACATTATTCACTAAATCCTCAGATAAATTTAATAATTAAATTCCAAAGTCAAATGAAGAACAGTAAAAATGAGAGTTTTGTGAATTCCTTGATTATCCTGATATCTTAACTTTAAAGATTAGAACCAAACCTTCATCTAGCTGTTACTTAAAATGATTTCTAATTTCATCAGAGTTCTGCCTAACTGTATTTTTACCTAACAATCATGAGCTGGAAGGTGACGGAAGTTGAATAATTTTATTATGTTAGGTTTACTTTCTAGGTAACCTTCTTGAAAGGTTTTCTCTGGTCATTGCTAATCAGATAATCCATTATTGAAATGAGAATCTGAATAGTTTGTAAGTAATACATTTCTTTTTTAAAATTTATTTTTATTTATTTTTTATTTTTATTTTTTATTATTATACTTTAAGTTCTAGGGTACATGTGCATAACGTGCAGGTTTGTTACATATGTATGCTTGTGCCGTATTGGGTGTGCTGCACCTATCAGCTCATCAGCATATCAGCTCGTCATTCACATCAGATTATAACTCCCAGTGATCCCTTTCCCCCTCCATAATGGGCCCGGGGTGTGTGATGTTCCTTCGAGGTCAAGTGATCTCATTGTTGGTTCACCTGGGTGAGGAACGTGTTTGATTGTTTTGGATTTCTATTCTTGCTATAGTTTGCTTTTAGAGATGATGGTTTCCAGCTGCATCCATTATCCTACAAAGGACACAAACTCATCCTTTTTATGGCTGCATAGTATTCCATAGTGTATATGTACCACATTTTCTTAATCAGTCTGTCACTGATGGACATTTAGGTTGATTCAAGTCTTTGCTGTGTGAATAGTGCCTCAATGAACATCACGTGTTCATGTCTTTATACTTGTGATTTATAATCAACTACAGGTATATACCCAGTAATGGGATGGCTGGGTCATATGGTACTTCTAGTTCTAGGTCCTTGAGGTCGCGCCATACTGTTTTTCCATAATGGTTGAACTGGTTTACAGTCCCAGCAAGCAGTGTAAAGTGTTCCCTATTTCTCCACATCCTCTCAGCACCTGTTGCCCTTTGTTCCTGACTTTTTGTGGTATGCATTCTAACTGGGTGTGGGGCCAGTCTCATTGTGAGACTTTGATTCCATTTCTCCTGATGGCCAGTGATGATGAGCATTTTTTCATGTGTCTGTTGGCTGTATGCATGTCTTCTTTTGAGAAATGTCTGTTCATATCCTTTGCCAACTTTGATGGGAGTTGTTTGTTTTTTTTCTTATAGAATTTGTTTGGAGTTCTTTGTGGAGTTCTGGATGTAGCCCTTTGTCAGATGAGTAGGTGCAAAAATTTTCTCCCATTCTGTAGGTTGCCTGTTCACTCTGATGGTAGATTCTTCGGCACAATGCAGAAGCTCTTTAGTTTAATGAGATCCATTTGTCAATTTTGGCTTTTGCTGCCCGTTGCTTTTGGTGTTTTAGACATGAAGTCCTTACCCATTACCTATGTCCTGAATGGGTATTACCTAGATTTTCTTCTAGGATTTTTTATGAGTATTAGGTCTAGCATTTAAGTCTCTAATCCATCTTGAATTAATTTTAAATGCCAGGAGTAAGGAAAGGATCCAGTTTCAGCTTTCTACTTATGGCTAGCCATTTCCAACTTCATTTTATTAAATAGAGATCTTTCCCCATTTCTTATTTTTTCTCAGGTTTGTCAAAGATCAGATGGCTGTAGATGTGTGGTATTATTTCTGAGGACTCTGTTCACGTTCCATTGGTCTATATCTCTGTTTTGGTACCAGTACCATGCTGTTTTACTGGATTACTGTAGCCTTGTAGTATAGTTTGAAGTCCAGGTAGTGTAGTGCCTCCAGCTTTGTTCTTTTGGCTTAGAAGTTGTCTTGGGATGCAGGCTCTTTTTTTGGTTCATATGAACTTTAAAGCAGTTTTCCAATTCTGTGAAGAAACTCATTGGTAGCTTGATGGGGATGGTATTGAATCTATAAATTACCTTGGGCAGTATGGCCATTTTCACGATATTGATTCTTCCTATCCATGAACATGGTATGTTCTTCCATTTGTTTGTGTCCTCTTTTATTTCACTGAGCAGTGGTTTGTAGTTCTCCTTGAAGAGATCCTTTACATCCCTGTAAGTAGGATTCCTAGGTATTTTATTCTGTTTGAAGCAATTGTGCATGGAAGTTCATTCATGATTTGGCTCTCTGTTTGTCTGTTACTGGTATATAAGAATGCTTGTGATTTTTGCACATTAATTTTGTATCCTGAGACTTTGCTGAAGTTTCTTATCAGCTTAGGGAGATTTTGGGCTGAGATGATGGGTTTTTCTAAATATACAATCATGTCATCTGCAAACAGGGACAATTTGACTTCTTCTTTTCGTAACTGAATACTCTTTATTTCTTTCTCTTGCCTGATTGCCCTAGCCAGAACTTCCAACACTATGTTGAATAGGAGTGGTGAGAGAAGGCATCCCTGTCTTGTGCCAGTTTTCAAAGGGAATGCTTCCAGTTTTTGCCCATTCAGTGTGATATTGGCTGTGGGTTTGTCATAAATAGCTCTTATTATTTTGAGATACGTTCCATCAATACTGAATTTATTTAGAGTTTTTAGCATGAAGGGCTGTTGAATTTGGTCAAAGGCCTTTTCTGCATCTATTGAGATAATCATGTGGTTTTTGTCTTTGGTTCTGTTTATATGCTGGATTACCTTAGACTCCCATACAATAATAATGGGAGACTTCAAGACCCTACTGTCAACATTAGACAGATCAACGAGACAGAAAGTTAGCAAAGATATCCAGGAATTGAACTCAACTCTGCACCAAGCGGACCTAATAGATATCTACAGAACTCTCCACCCCAAATCAACAGAGTATACATTCTTCTCAGCACCACATTGCACTTATTCCAAAATTGACCACATAATTGGAAGTAAAGCACTCCTCAGCAAATGTACAAGAACAGAAATTATAACAAACTGTCTTTCAGACCACAGTGCAATCAAACTAGAACTCAGGACCAGGAAACTCAATCAAAACCGCTCAACTACATGGAAACTGAACAACCTGCTCCTGAATGACTACTGGGTACATAACGAATGAAGGCAGAAATAAAGATGTTCTTTGAAACCAATGAGAACAAAGATACATCATACCAGAATCTCTGGGACACATTTAAAGCAGTGTGTAGAGGGAAATTTATAGCACTAAATGCCCACAAGAGAAAGCTGGAAAGATCTAAAATTGACACTCTAACATCACAATTAAAAGAACTAGAGAAGCAAGAGCAAACACATTCAAAATCTAGCAGAAGGCAAGAAATAACTAAGATCAGAGCAGAACTGAAGGACATAGAGACACAAAAAACCCTACAAAAGATCAATGAATCCAGGAGTTGGTTTTTTGAAAAGATCAACAAAATTGATTGAACGCTAGCAAGACTAATAAAGAAGAAAAGAGAGAAGATTCATATAGACGCAATAAAAACTGATAAAGGGGATATCACCACTGACCCCACAGAAATACAAACTACCATCAGAGAATGCTATAAACACCTCTGCGCAAATAAACTAGAAAATCTAGAAGAAATGGATAATTTCCTGGACACTTACACTCTCCCAAGACTAAACTAGGAAGAAGTTGAATCCATGAATAGACCAATAGCAGGCTCTGAAATTGAGGCAAAAATTAATAGCCCACCAACCAAAAAAGGTCCTGGACCAGAGGGATTCACAGCTGAATTCTACCAGAGGTACAAGGAGGAGCTGGTAGCATTCCTTCTGAAACTATTCCAATCAATAGAAAAAGAGGGAATCCTCCCTAACTCATTTTATGAGGCCAGTATCATCCTGATACCACAGCCTGGCAAAGACACAACAAAAAAAGAGAATTTTAGATCAATATCCCTGATGAACATCGATGCAAAAATCCTCAATGAAATACTGGCAAACCGAATCCAGCAGCACATCAAAAAGCTTATCCACCATGATCAAGTGGGCTTCATCCCTGAGATGCAAGGCTGGTTCAACATATACAAATCAACAGTTTGTAAGTAATACATTTCAAGTTTTTTCCCATGCCTAAACCAATTAATTCATTTCATTAGAAGTAAGAGGCATTGATTTTGTAATAACAATTTACTTTAAAAGCAGTGTAGCTTTTAACCAGGGATTTTTTACTGATCAAGGATACTAAGTTACTGTGATGGCTGGCTAATTATTCAAATAATGTAAAGGAGCAGAAAACTGGATAATTAATAATTATAACTTTAAATAACATTTTTTCTAAATTCACACTGAATATAAAACATTAAATTTTAATTATGTTTTATTAAACAGTGACAACTCTATTTGAAATATTTAATGTTCAATAGTATAATTTTAAATAATTTACAAAATTTATTTAGAAGTACATGTAATTGTACCTCTTACTATAGATGATTATTATTTTTCAAAAGAAAGTCTAATGTGACAAGCCTAAATTTTCATATATGCTTTCTGTATTTTCCCAGAAATATGTTAAACTGAACACTCTCCTTATCTAACTGGGCTTCAGAGTTAGATTATATATCATAATATTCAAGAGTAGTCACAAAACAAACATGTCTAATTAATGATGACAACTTTACAGATTTAGGCATAATACTTCTCAGAACTTGATTGGAAGATTTTATTAGCTTGATTTTTTATAGCTTGGTTTTTACAGCACATTCTTGGAGTATTCGTAGATACAGCTTCTAGCAATGCTACTCTGAGTTCAATAGCATACATTTAATAACTTGAAAATGCATGTCTTCTTCTGTAAATATAATAAAATAAATTTTCTTACTAAAAAACTATATAAAGTATATATACACCGTGGAATACTATGTAGCCATGAAAATACATGACATCTTGTCCTTTTGAGCAACACAGAGGAAGCTGGAGGCTTTTATCCTAAGTGACCTAACTCAGAAGCAGAAAATCAAATATTGCATGTTTTCATTTGTAACTGGGATCTAAGCAAATGAACATAAAGATGGAAATAATAGTAGACCCTAGGGATTTCAAAAGAGGGGAGAGAGAAAGGAAAAGAGGGGAGTAAGGTTTGAAAGGTTAGCTATTGCACACAGTGCTCAATATTTGGGTGGCAGGTATACTAGAAGCCCAATCCTTAGCATTTTGCAATATACCCATGCAACAAATACACACATGTACACCCTAAATTTGAATTTTAATTAAAAAAACACATGAAAAATAATCGTGACGAAAATATCATTGGTTTCTACATCCCCCTTTTGAAAAACATCTGGCTGGTTTTTGCACTATGTGCACTGTTACACCAGGACAACGTTATGCTACCACCTAAGCATGAAGCCTGTTTGTCAGTGAAAGGTGGGATGGCACAGTTGATACACAAGCAACTTGATAGTTGCTCAGTAGCCACTGGTAAATGTCCACTTTCTTGCATACCATTTTCCAAAATTTAAATAGTTTATTCAAAAACAGCAACTATGTTCTTTGTTTTACAAAAAACAAATGAGAAATATTCCATTTTAGCAGTCCCTCTCAATGGCTCTTTGGTTGATATATTGTATTATCAAATGGTTCTTCTTATGAAGAATAGTTTGTCTACTACAAAAAAGTTTCAAGAATATTGACCAATACCTTTTGTCTTTTATTTATTAGTTATTTAATGCTTAAATGATTAAGCATAACTTTAGGTCAAATAAATATTCAATGTTGGATAATAACCGATAATGTTCTATGCCATTCAAATCAGTGTAAAATATTTTATATTCTTATACAACACATTTTCCTTCTGCAACAGTCGTAATTTTGTATTCGTTTGCATGATATTCTGTCAGTAATCTCTGCTCCTCAGTACTGTAAGTTTATAGTTGTGGAAACTTCATTTACTATTTGATCATTTATCACTTCTCTGTCACCTAACATAGTAACTGGCACATGGTAAGACCATATAAAAAATATATGACTTGTATATATCTGAAAGGCTCAAATCTCTCAATTCTAATAGAAATTTCAAGAGGGCAAATTTGTTGGTGTTTCTATAAGAACTTGCAGGGGTATATAAGTCATTTATTGGTTAAAAATGACTTTTTATTTTGTTTAGGATACCAAAGCTGCATTCAGTTAAGTGAACAGGGTCATCTTTTCATCATGCAACCTTTACTGTAAATAGATTAGATCAAGGTTGTACATTATACTGCTCTGTTTACACTTAAATTTGCTAAGAATGTAGGTCAAACCTCTCATAGTAAGAACGTGAGAGAAAAAAAAGAAAATAAAATAAGAAAAAAAAAAGATTGGCTTTAAGAGTCATTCACTTATCTAATTTCATTGGTTCTTCTACAAAGGAAAAATAAAGATGAATGAAAAGATTCAGTATAAAGAGATGAAACAGTGCTGAAATTAAGAATCAAAGAAGCTGAAACTAAATGATAAACTATCAAAACTACTAAGATTTAATAAAGGTAGCTATACTGATAACATATAAAAGAAGGCTAAAATGCCTTTGCAACAATAAGGAAATATAAAAATTAATATACTGTTGATGATAGCAATAAAATTTTAATCTAAAAATCAATTATTTCTAACAAATATATCCAGTGCATCTTAAATGAAAAAAAGTTAATAAATAACAAAATGCCTATCTAAATAAACATTCTAAGGTCTTGAATAGGATGACAAAATTCTATTAAGGCACTTCCCCACAAATTAATTTATGAGTAATTTCAATCTATAAATATTTGACTTCAGCTTTTTAAAAAAATTTCATTTATTTCTTTGCTGGGCACGGTGGCTCACACCTGTAACCCCAGCACTTTTGGAGGCTGAGGCGGGTGGATCATGAGGGCAGGAGATCAAGACCATCCTGGCTAACACGGTGAAGTGTTGCCTCTAGGTTTGACATCATGTCTGGATAGAATTTTTGAGTGAGAATATAATGCTTCTAAGGGATCATTCATTAAAGCAAAACAACACTTTTAAAAAAAAGGATAAAAATACTGAAACATGACGTTGTAAAGAAAAAGTCAAAGTCAGACATACTGAATGATAGTACTAGGGCTTCCATGTGGGTTGGGTTATCTAAAAACATACTGAAGAGTTCTAATCTTTAAGCCTGACCATACACAACTATCTGTTGCTGTCCAAGGTTCTGAGACAGGAGAGGCATCATTGACTATCTAATTCCTCTGACTTATTTTCTTTTATTTTGCTTTCTTCTCCTTTCTTATCGTGTTTTAAGGTTAGACAAGGGAAATTTATGAAGTATCCTTAATTATGATAAAATACTAACATATAATATATAACAGGAAACTATATATGTTAGCCTAGGGATGAGGACAGTATCCAAGGAAGAAGAAACTTGGAAGGAGTTCAGAAGTCATGGGAGATGTGTTCGGTTTTGATTGCCAAATAACAGAAGGTCACTGGTTTAGCCAGGCCAGAGCTGTTCTAAGAACTATGAACACAAATTTGCGTGGCCAATTAGAATGAATGCAGATGTCCACAGTAAGAGCGAGTTTTCAGTAAGTTGTACTGAAATTACTGGAATAAAATGGCTGTTCAAACCTGAACTGACCAGATCACCACCCTTAAAACCTGGATCCATAATTGCATCAGATATGCAATGCATTTGTCATAGACTAGGCACAAAATAAATAACTATATGTTTTGGATGCAGAAGACACCAATGCATTGCACACTTGTGATTCCTGCCAAAATGTGACCTTCTTGGGCACGTGGTGGAAAAAGTCACATTTTATGGGACTTTTATCCTGCCTGTTCTTTGAAGATAGATTGCATTTTTGACATCTGAAACACTCCCAGAACTTTCTATCCTAATTTCTGTTGGCATTCTTTTACTTTAAGGCGTTTTGTTCCAAAATAATCAACCAACTTACACCACACAATTGTGACCCTTGAACTTAATGTGTGGTATATTTCTGGCTTTCCAGACCGTCCATAGTCTCACAATTCTGTGCCTTTTGTTGCAAATACTATGAAACAATGGGCCAGTATTCAAGAAATTTTACTGATAATTTCAAGCCCCCTACCATCTGCAGGTATATGGTATTATTGAGCTATGTTATGAACTCCTAAAAAATCAGCTTAATCCCTGACTCTGCCTCCCATACTTTGCTTGTTCATACAACTTAGTTAAACGATTTAATTACTAAATGTTGGTATATCCAGAACAGGTCAGCTTTTTTTCGGTATGTATTGGGTGACCATTAGAATGCAAAGGTGTTACAGTGGTAAAATTTGCGATTTTGCAATTACCATTTTTGGGCATGATGATTTTCCATATATATATATGTATTATATGTATATACTCTAATGGCATTTGTGTATTGGAATCTAATACTGCAGTTTGCATGTAATGGATGTTTATTAATAATTTATTGAATTACACATGACCAGATATAATTGAAATTAAATTCAAATAGTGACTTATCAAATGCATACCATAATAAACAGCAGAGTTTTTAGGAAAATATATGTAGTACACAGATAATTAATTCATATATGCTTAATAATTTTATTATGTTCATCTCTTATGGTACAATGTAAAATATGAACAATTTTAAAATAAATAAGGTGGTTTTGTTCACACAGAGTATATAGACTAGTTGAAAAGCAGATAATTAAAGAGTTTATTGCAGTATAATATAAGAACTATTTTGTGGAGGCACAAATAATAGCAAATAACATTGCATCATTGAAGAAAAAGCTTGACAACTATCTGACAAGTTTATTTAAATTAGTTCTATGCAATAATTCATGTGTGGTGTCTCTGAAAAACTCAACAAATTGGAGGAAGAATAGAGAAAGAGAGGTCAGAAAATCATTTGGGAAGAAGATGATTTCACGAAGGTCAAAATTATTGCTGTTTGAGCAATAATTTACAAACAGGAGGGGCAGAGCGAGATGGCCAAATACAAGGCCCCAACAATTGTCCTTCCTGCAGGGACACCAGTTTAACAACTGTTTACTCAAAAAAAGCACAATCATCAGAACCGAAAATCAGGTGAGCACTCACAGTAACTGGTTTTAACTTCATTCTCTGAAACAGGCATGGAAGAGGGTAGGAGACAGTTTTGAATTCCCAGGGCTACTCCTGCCCTATTCCCTAGCAGTGTCCACAGGTACAGAGATCTGTGCCCTTGGGGAAGAAAGAGTACAGCAATTGCAAGACATTGTGTTGAACTCAGAGTTGCCCTGTCCCAATACAAAGCAAAACCAGTCTGAACTTGGCTAGTGCCTGCCCATGGAGGGAGTATTTAAACAAGCCCTAGCCACAAGAAAACTGCCCATCCCAGTGGACAAAACTTGAGTTATGGCAAGCCTCGCCACCATTGGCTAACGTGCTGTGAGTCCCTCAATAAAACTGAGGTACATGTGGTGGGCCTTGGGGCAACTAGTCTGGAATTTCTAGGTGAATCCTAGGCAAGTCCTAGTGCTGAACTGGGCTCAGAGCTAGTAAACTGAGGTGACACAGAACCTATTGAGACTCCAGTTGTGGAGGCTAAGGGAATAATTGTGCCACACCTATCCCAACTCTAGGCTGTAAAGCTTGCGGTTCCAAAAGAGACTCTTTCCTTGTGCTTGAGGAGAGAAAAAAGGAGACTAAAGAAGACTTTTTTTGCATCTTGGATTCCAGATCACACAAAGTAGGACAGTGCACCAGTCAGAGTTGTGAGGCCCCATATCCAGGTCCCAGCTCCCAGATGAAACTTTTAGACACATGCTGGACCAGAAGGGAACTCACTGCCTTGAAGGGAAGGACCCAGTCGTGGCAGGGCACATCACCTGCTGATTAAAAAACCCTTGGGACCTGAATAACAATCAATGATACCCAAGAAGTATATCATGGGCCTCGGGTGAGACTCTGAGACTTGCTAGTTTCAGGTGAGACTCACCATGCATATTCCATGTTCTGGTGGCTATAGGGAGAGACCACTTGAGAAAAGCAGAGGGAAAAACAAAGGGAACTTTGTTTTGCACTTTTGGTACCAGCTTGACCATAGGGAGCAAAGCACCAAGTGGATTCCTAGGATCCCCAATTCCAGGCCTAGGATATTGGACAGCATTTTGGGACCTACCCTGAGCCAGACGTGGAAACCAGTGCCCTGAAGGGTATGTGCCAGGCCAAACAGCATTCACCACAGCTGATTGAGAAGCCCTTGAAACTTAAGGAAACATCATCAATGGCAGCACATCAGTATTCCTTCATGGGCCTGTGGTGGTGGCCACAATGGGAGGCTCCTTTGTCTGGAAAGGGGAGGAAAGAGTGTGAAAAACTACTTCTCATAGTTTGAGTGCCAGCTCAGCTGCAATACAAGAGACCACCAGATAGACTTCTAAGGTTTTGGACTCTAGTCCCTTTTTCCAAGAGGACATCTTTGGACACTCCCAGGGCGTAGGGCAACTCACCTCCCTGAAGGGAAGGACACAAGACTGACGGGTTTCACCATGTGATGTTGGAGAGCCCCAGGGACTTGAGTACACACAGGCCATACCCAGGTAGTGGTTACAGCAGGCATTGGGTGAGACACAGTCCTTTGCTGGCTTTAGGTCTGACCTAGCACAGTTCCAGTGTTGGTGGCCACAGGGGTGCTTGTGCCACCCCAGCCTACCCCCAGCTTCAGGCAGCTCAGACCAGAGAACGAGAGAGACACTCTGTTTTTGAGAAAGAAAGGGAAAAGAACAAGAATATCTGCCTAGTAATCCAGGAAGTTCTTATGCATCTTATTCAAGACCATCAAGGTCTCCATGATGCTGCAAGAACCACAGCATTACTGGGCTTAGAGTGCCCCCTAATGCAGGTAGAGCTTAGATCACAACACCCAAGTCCTGTGGAATACTTAGAAAACCCTCTCAAGAAAGACTATTACAGATAAGCTCAGACTGCAAAGACTACAATAAATACCTACCTCTTCAATGCCTAGACACTGAAGAACATCCAGAAGCATCAAGACCATTGAGGAAATCATGACCTTACCAAATGAATGGAATAAGGCACCAGGGACCAATCCTAGAGAAACAGAGATATGTGACCTTCAGACACAGTATTCAAAATAGCTGTGTTGAAGAAAGTCAAAGAAATTCAAAATAACACAGAGAAGGAACTCAGAATTCTATTGGTAAAATTTAACAAAGAGACTAAAATAATTTTAAAAAATCAACCAGAAGTTCTGGAGCTGAAAAATGCATCAGAGTCTTACAATAGCTGAATAGATCAAGCGGAAGAAAGACTTGGTGAGCTTGAAGACAGATTAGCTCACTCCTGTAATCCTAGCACTTTGGGAGCCTGAGGTTGGCAGATCATGAGGTCAGGAGTTTGAGACGAGGCTGACCAACATGGTGAAACGCCATCTCTACTAAAAATACAAAAATTAGTTGGGCATGGTGGTGCATGCCTGTAATCCCAGCTACTCAGGGGGCTGAGGCAGGAGAATTACTTAATACTGGGAGACAGAGGTTGCAGTAGGCCAAAATCATGCCACTGCACTCCAGCCTGACACCTACAGGATCTAGAAAGTAGCCTCAAAAGAGCAAATCTAAGTTATTGGCCTTAAAGAGGATGTAGAGAAAGAGGCAGACAGAAAGTTTATTCAAAGGAATAATAAAAGAGAACTTCCCCAAACCTACAGAAAGATATCAATATCCAAATACAAGAAGGTTATAGAAAACCCAACAGATTTAACCCAAAGAAGACTACCTCAAGACATTTAATAATCGGACTCCCAAAGGTCAAAGTAACAGTCCTAAAAGCAGCAAGATGAACAAAACAAATAACATACAAGGGAGCTCCAATATGTCTGACAGCTGACCTTATAGGCCAGGAAAGAGTAGCATGATATATATAAATTGTTGTAGAAATAAATAAATAAATAAATACAAACTTTTACCTTAAAATAGTACATCCAACATAGTATCCTTCAAACATGAGGGAGAAATAAAGACTTTCCCAGACAAATAAAAGCTGAGGGATTTCATCAACACCAGGCCTGTCCTACAAGAAATGCTAAGGGGAATACTTCAATCAGAAAGCAAACGATGATAATGAACAATAAGAAATCATTTGAAGGTACAAACACCACTGGTAGTAGTAAGTACACAGAAAAACAGAATGTTTTAACACAGTAACTGGTGTGTAAATTATTCATCTTTTTAAAAATCTTTTAATTTATGAAATAATGAAATTCTGTCATTTGTAACAACATGGATGGAACTGGAAGTCATTATGTTAAATGAAATAAGCCAGGAACAGAAAAACAAACTTCACATGTTCTTACTTATTTGTGGGAACTAAAAATTAAAATAATTGAGCCCATGGAGAAACAGAGAAGAAGGATGGTTGCTAGAGGCTGTGAATGATGTAGGGGGGTGGGAAAAAGTGGAAGTGGTAAATGGGTACAAAAATATTTAGATGGAATAAATAAGACCTAGTATTTGCTAGCACAACAGGTGACTATAGTTAAAAATAATTTAATTATACATTTTAAAATAACAAATAGAGTATAATTGGATTATATGTAATACAAAGAATAAATGCTTGAAGTGATGGATACCCCAATTTTACATAATATGATTGTTAAACATATATACCTGCATTAAAATATCTTATGTAACCCATAAATATATATACCTACTATGCTCCCACAAAAATTAAAAACTAAAATTAAAAATAAAAAGTGTACACATAGAAAGCTGCTTAGAGTCTCTGTGTATGTAAGCATCTCAAATATTTTCCTACTATTTTTAATTTATGAAATGGGAACTTTATAGGAGGAATTTCAGGTTCTTCATTAATATGAGTAAAAATATGCATAATCTATATGGCTGTCTAAAATCCCAATATGAAAAGTCATGCCCAAGTAAACTTAATGTCAGTAATTAGGCTTTGGTGAGTTATATTTTTCTATAATTTTTAATTTTGTATTTACAAGTTATGCAGTTCGTATAATTTCAAAAATAATCTGTCTCAATTTACTTTATTGTATTTTAAATAGAAATAAATAGAAATGTTATTTATATGTGGTTCTGGAAAATGGAGCAATGAAATAAAGTACAGTTTTCACAGCTTTACTGATTTAATATTCGTTACTGGCAGTGAAGAAAGATCTGCTAGATAGATAAGTGAACTCTTATTGCCAGACACTTAGAACAAACTTCTTTGCTGTGTTTGGGTATACCAGATTGCTCTGATACTTCTACAGTGCAAGAATTTTAGCTTTCATTTCCTTTTTAAATTTGTTCTGCTTTACACTTTATAGTTCATTATTGTTCTTTATGCATACTTGTTTCTTTGGTTTCGCTTCATGTCCCTAAGCTGATCTCTGGGTGTTTTTTTATTTGTTTGTTTATAGTTTTTTTTTTTTTTTTTCCTTTGTATAGATGCATTGTCCTTTGACAGTAGAAAATATAGAAGTCTGGATTGAATAGAAAAATCATGCTGCTTTATCGTTTGCACCTGATGGTTTCTAGCCTTTCAACTAATCTTTCAGTTAATAAATAATATGTACTGTGCTATAGAAATAGAGAAGTTAAGGCCTTTAGAAATTTATAATCTGTTTTTAAAAAGACAGACTTACAACAACAATAAAAATAATGCACAATCAGACGAAATGCATAAAGCACATATGCACGTAAGAAGTAACTGAATTGAGTTAGTCTTGGCATCAAGAAGGGACTTCAGATGAAATTTAGCAATGTTTATTCTTGAGGAATATATTTTAGTTATTTCAGAAAAAGTACATACCAGGTGAGGGAATGGAAAACATAGATGTAAATGCCAATATTATATATATGAGGAACTACAAATGGTTTAGTGAGGCAGAAAGTAAAAATTGGTTAATGGATTAAAAACATGAGATTAAGATTTAGATGCAGTCAAAGGGGTACATATACCCTCTAAATATATTTATACTTTATTCTGCACAAAAAGAGAAATTTAAATAGAAGCAGTATAGGTCTGTAAACATATTATAGAAAGAGATCCTTGCAAGTAATTGAGATGAAGAAATTGGAAAGATGACATTGTGGAGGACTGAAGAAGATCTAGTAGTAATTTCCAAAATATCCCTGAGAAATATGGAATTCCTGAATTAAGGTAAGAATCTGTATGAAGAGAGACAAGTTATTTATTTCAGTAGAAGGTATTTGGGAAAGTGGTTTGGGAAAAAAAAGTTTGGACTTTGAAATCAGACTGCTTGATTTGAATTCAAATTCACTATTTATACAAGTAAGATTCTGGGAAGCTAACTAAACATTTAACTCTCATTTTCTCACTTGTAGAATGTGTCTAACAATATTGTAGACACTTATGGTTGTTTCTTAATAGTCGTTCACATCCTTTCTATTTGTATGTCTTTCTGTATTTCTCAATATGAAAGAAATAGTTATGAGAAGAGGTAGTTGAAGCATTGATACTAGGCAAAGTTTGTTCTATACTTTTTAAAAAATTTAAATGAAATTAATATATATGCATATATACACACACATACATACAGCCTAAAAGTGGTTAAACAGAATTTAGAGCATAGGGAAAAATATCTTGCCTACTAAGGGAATACTACAGTGCTCTCATATAAAATGGATGATTTTTGTTTTCATTTCTTTCTAGGCACCACACTCTAAATTTTCTGCCGATCTTTGTGGTATCTCAACTGATTTTTTCCTATTTTTCCTCTCATTTTCCTGGTATAATAAATAATTATTGTATTAATACAAATGTGGGAAAGCTTTCAGTACTTGATCTTCTTCTCTTTCTATACTCAATCCTTAATAATAGAATTTAGCTTAATGACTTTTATAAAATATCTTACAGCAACTCCGAATTATTATTTTTAAAATTTCAGTATTTATCTCTAACAACTCAATGAAATATTCTAATGTCTACTCAACATTTCCAACTTGGCTATCTAATCAGATTTTCAAATGAAACTTCTAGACCTGTGAAATGGATGTACTACGTCTATACATCTATAATTTATCCCATTCCATTTATAAAAATAGCAACTCTTCTCAGACCTGAAATTTATATAAATCTTTATTCCGCTCTTCTGTTTTGTTTTATCCAGTAGATCCAGGAAATCCTTCAGAGTGTGCTCTCAAAATACATCCAGAAATTGAACATATATCACTGCTTTTGCTGCTAGAAGCATTGTCTAAGCTACTATTTCTTACTGGAATTATGCTGTATTCCTGGACTCCTAGCTGATCTCCTGAATTCATATTTTGTACACACCCTGCCTTGTTTATTATCAATAGGATTGTGAGAGCACTCTGGCATTCATTCAAGGAATATTAACAGAAAGTCCATTTCTATTAATAGACATTTTAAAGGCTTGTGTTAGACCATATAATCCATCTGCTCAAAACTCTGCAATTACTCTTCTTTCCTCAATATAAATGGTAACATTCTTATTATGGTATATACATGGTGATTATATGTTATGGTTTGCTTTGAGGAATCACTGTTTATACCTGATTCTCTGCATAGTTATTAGTAACTCAGTTCTTCAAACATATATTACTTGACATTCTATGTTCTACTACCATAGCCCTGGCTCACTTTGCTCCAGATTTTGTTGTTATTGTAACATATCTGGTATTCTTCCACCTTATATCTTTTCTTCTGGCTATTAACTTCTGCCTAGAAACTCTTCCTTCGGATCTATAACATCTTTATCTCTACTAATTTTTTGGTCAAATATTACCTTTACCTTATTCCCTATCCAGACCACTCTAGTTAAAATGGTAAACCTACACTCCTGAACTCCTTTAACCTGTTTTAACATTTTAACTATACTTAAAATCTTCCATTATACTGCATACTTTCTGTGTTATATTTCTATTTATTTTTGTGTCATTCTTTCTGGAATATAATCTATTGGAGAGTCAATATCTTTAAAAATCGTTGATGTTATTCTGCTACCTAGGAAAGAGTTTACCAGGCAAATAATTATATTACAAAATGAATACATAATGCCATAATGTTGCCTACTCAGATTTCAGGATGATGAAGCGTCCAGTCGTCGGGCATTGCCCTCATCAGTCTATAATAAGATAAAAATGAAAGATTCTTGTAGATTAACGTAGAAGTCATTAAAAGAAAAGATGAGGTGAAGCAAATGACTTGCCTGAATAGACAAAAGCAAAATGAAAATGAAGGTAAGATTAGAGAGCTGGAAAGACTTTTTCTGTTTATTTTCCCTAACATTTAGGAGAGTAATGGAAACAATATAGATGCTTCATAGCATCGTTGAGAAGCTAAGCCCTGTAATGGAACTAAGGCTGATCTGCTATCTACAGATTCATCGCTGGGCTTGTTACTGAAGAGTAAGTAGTAGAAATGTGTTCCTTACTCAATGGTGATTTGTCAACGTTTAAATAAAATACATAAATTGCACGGGAAAATGTTTATCAGAGTGTTAAATGATTGCTAGTTATTTTATATGAAAACTAGTAAAAACATGGTTATTAATTTTGTGGGATTAAGGGACTGAAGGGATTCTAAAATGGCATGATGGTTTCTGACTTTTCCATTGGAAGTTTATAACTTTTATGTTGTCATGTAGCTATTTTGTTTCTTTATCATATATACATGTTTCAGGGTTTATATCTAAAAGTTAATAACTATTAAAATCACAAGTCACATATATATGTGCTGTTATATTACATCACTCAAAAAAGTAATTTTTTTAATGGCCAAGTTGAATAGTCTAGGCAAACATTGCCTCAGCACATTGGAAAGGACTACAGATAGCGTGCTAAGAATGTGTTGAAGCTCTTGTTGCTAGGGGGGAAAAACTCAAGTGAATGACTCAAGAATTTAGTGATCACCATTGAGTAATAGAATAGTTGTTGCAAATTAGTTGTTGCGAATAGTTGTAGTCAGAATCAGGAACACCTAATCAAGGCATGCTTCAGCTTTCTTACCTTTTAAGTCAATCAGAATTAGGTTGGGATATATTAACATGCAAGTAAGGGAAATAAGGAAACCTGTCCAGAGGAGCATTTAGGCAATGGAAATGAAGTACGAGTAATTAGCACCACATACCATTAAACGTCCTTAGCATTTATCTTTAGATTTGCTTGAATTCAGTTTCTTCACTCCTTTCAACATAAGCTGACAAATAATACAATTTTCTTTACATTCCTACTGACAAAATTTGATAGAGTCAGGGTACTCACTATTGTAAATGTCACACAAAATTTAAAAAGTGTCTTCTAAAACATTTCATTAGCAAGATAAATTTAATCAGAAAAAACACCTATTTACTTTGAGTCCCTGTTCCATGAGTCTGAGCACCATAGAGTTTGGATGGATTGTCACAAGTAATATCTAGCAAATGCCAGGTCTAGATGGTATCAGGACTACATAAACTTGAAATCAAATGCACTAGCTTCAATCTGTTAACAAAAATCTAGGTTAACATAGGTCATAATAATAGTAAGTTTAGCTGAGTTTAACACCAGAAGAATTGGTATTAAAGTAAATGGATTCATCATAGAAAAAGTAGAGCTTTAAGCTGAGTCACACAGCTCTAATTTAGCTGTCTTAGTATTAATAACTGGCTGGAACATACTAGTGTAAATACAAGTTGACAGCTTGAAGAATAGAATTGGCATCTAAAACTATCTAGATTAACTAGCATTTTACTGGTTCCAAAGAAATGTATGTAACATCATCCAAAAATAATTCTTATGTAGCCACTCCTGTAGAAAGTCTTTGAAAACCAGTTTAAATGTTAACTACTACAGTCGAATAATTAATTTAAGACAAAATTCTCAGAAACTCTGCATTAATGACACATTAAAATATATATTCTTAAGTTTAAATGGTCCATAAGTAGATCATTACAAGTGAGAAATCCATTAATATGAATATCAGTAATAAGGCCACTAATAGAGGTGAAATAATTAAAATTGCATGATTAAAGTACTCATTAATACACTAAATACTATAGTATTAAAGAGATTGAGAAAGATTTTTGAAAGGTATACTTAATTTAAAAAAATATGTTATGAATAAAACTAGTAACTTCAGGCAATTCTCTAAAAATAGTTAAATAGCAACATTTTTAACCAACAAGATTAAATAGGACTTTTTTCCACACAAAGAATAATTTACACACAACTTCTCATTTGGAGTTAATCTGAGAGAAAATATATTAATGTAGACAGAGCAGTGACCTTGAAGTCAGGGATTATAGAGTACAATTTTAAATATCAAAATCTAACTTTATGACCTTGGTCAAAGACTCCAAATTTTCGTTGCCTCTTTATCTGCCCATATTGTAATATATTAGGAATAAATTGCAAATAGTACCTTGAAGCTTTAAAAGTGATATAAAAATTCATCTTAAATAAGAGCTTGGAGTTTTTTAATAGCAGTAACAAGAATTGTGATTTTACTTTTTATTGAATTTACTAGATGTATCAATCAAAACAATTACTAATATTTAGAAAAAAACTGTGGTGTATAAATAATAGATGACATTTAAATATAAATTGTATTAGGATCCACCAGAGAAATAAAATTAATAGGATCTGGATATTAATGTAAAGACATTTATTTTAAGGCATTGGCTTACAGAATTATGAAGTCTAGCAAGTCCAAAATCTACAGTTCAAGTCCCAAAGCCTTCAGGCTGGAGATGAGGAAAGAGGTAATGCTGCAGTTTAAGTCTGAAGTCTGAGGTGTGATAATTTAGGGAAGAGGCAAGGTTGCACTTTGAGTCCTAAAGCCATCTGCTGGCAGAATTCTTATCCACAGGAGGTCAGTCCTTTGGTCTATTCAGCCCTTAAACTGATTGGATAAAGCCTACTCATACTAGGGAAAGTAATCTGCTTTTCTCAAAGTCCCTTGATTTAAGTGTTAATCTCATTTAAAAGAAATACCCTCACAGAAACATCCAGAATAATGTTTGACCACATATCTAGGCACTGTGGACCAGCAAAGTAGAGACATATAGTTAACCATTATATAAACTAAATATGATTATAAATTATGAATCCAATATATTAATTATTCTTTGTTTAACTTTACAGAATGGTCTTGGAATTTATATAAGGCAAAGTAGCTACCAAATAAATGTCAGAAGAATCCCAGATAAAGTTTACACAATCCTTTGTCCTCATCAGATGGATATTCTATGTACTTATTCTCTTGCTCTTTAAAGTTCATGTAAAGACTTGTACATAGATAAAACATTGTAGCTTCCCCTGAGTTTTCATTTGAAATACTCCCTTGCTTCTTTCTTATATTCAGGTCTACTACTGTGGCCTTTATTATGTTGAGCTAAATTTCTTCTTTACCAAGTTTATTGAATATTTTTATCATAAAAGAATATTGAATTTTATCAAAAGCTTTTTTGGAATCTATTAAGATGATTATGCTCATCCGATTAGTATACTTTGTTTTTGTTAATGTGGTGTATCATATTTGCATATATTGAAACATCCTTGCAGCTCAAGGCTAAATCTCACTTGAACATCCTGTATGATGTTTTCAATGTTCTGTTGAATTCAACAGCTAGTCAATTTGCTATTATTCTGTTGATAATTTTGGAACTATGTTTTATCAAGTATATTTCTAGCTTGTAGTTTATTCTTCTTGCAGTACTTTTGCATAGCTTTGGTTTCCAGGTAATGCTGACATCATAAAATAAGTTTGTAAATGTTTCCTTCTCTTCATTTCTTGAGAAGAAAAGGATTGGCATAATTCATTGCAAATATTTGGTAGAATTCACCTGTGGAGCAAATTGGCCCTGGGCTTTTCTTAATTGGGACATTATTGTTTACTGATTCAATCTCCTTACATGTTGTAGGTCTGTTCAGGTTTTCTATTTCTACATAATTCATTCACAGCAGGTGTATGTTTCTAGAAATTTATCTGTTCCACCTAGATTATCCATTGTGTTGGTGTACAGTTGTTCATACGTTCATAGTAGTTTTTATTTATGCAACATCAGTTATAGTATCTCCTATTAATTTCTGATTTTGTTTGTTGAGTTTTCTGTCTTCTGTTTTTTCTTATTCTAAGAAAGTTTTGTCATCTTATAAAACCCCAGTACCTAGTTTCTATTCTTCATTTTGTTTATTTCTGCTTTTAATCCTTCTTCTAATTTTGGGCTTAGTTTCTTCTTTTCCTGGTTTCTCTAGGTATATACATAAGTTGTTTATTGACGCTCTTTCTTCCTTGTTAATGTAGGCCATTTATTGCTATAAAATTCCCTCTCTGTACTGCTTTTGCTGCATTCCTTAAGTTTTGGTATGTTTTGTTTTCATTTTCGTTTTTTATGAAGTATTTTAGAATTTCTCTTTTCTTTTTTGACGCATTGGTTGTTCAGGTGTGCATTGTTTAATTTCTACATACACCCTGATGTTGAGTGCATATGTTTTGGATTGTTGTAATTCCCAATGACTTGTACCTTTTATTATTATAGATTAACTTCTTTGTCTTTTGAGATAATTTTTGATTTCAGTTTGTTTTGTTTGATATAGTTGTAGCCTTGACTCCTTTTTTTTTTACTGTTTACATGTAATACCTTTTTTCATCCTTTTATGTTCAACGTTTGTACGTTCTTAAATCTAAATTGAGTCCTAATATGGTTTGGCTCTGTTTCCTCTTCCAAATCTTATCTCGAATTGTAATCCCCAGGCATCAAGGAAGGGACCTGTAATCCCCACATGTAGAGGGAGGGAGGTGATTGGATCACGATGTTCTCATGATAGTGAGTGAGTTCTCATGAGATCTGAAGGTTTTGTAAGTGTTTGTAAGTTCCTCCTTCACTTCTCTCTTTCCTACTGCCTTGTCAAAAAGGTACTTGCTGCTTCTTCGCCTTTCACCATAATTGTAAGTTTTCTTAGGCCTTCCCAGCTATGCAGAATTGTCAGTCAATTAAACCTCTGTCCTCTGTAAATTACCCAGTCTTGGGCAGTATCTTTATAGCATTGTGAAAACAGATTAATATAAGTCCCTTATAGATATTTTCTTTGTAGTTAACATAAAGATCTCATATAAGTTCTTATTCTTATAATAGTCATTGTAAGTTGAAATAATTTATCATAAATTGTGTATATGTAAAGCTACACTTTTACTTCTCCTACAAACACACTTTATGTCACTAATATCACAGCTTACATCTTGTATATGTGTATCCACTAAAATTTTATGTAACTGTAGTTATTCTTAATATTTTTGTCTTTTAACTTATGTACTAAAAATTATAATGTATTTACATGCCCCCATTACTGTATTCTATATTTGCCTATATATTTGCTTTGCCGGTGAGTTATACTTTCATATGCCTTCATGTTTCTGTTTAATGCCCTTTTGTCTCATACTGGAGGACTTCCTTTAGCATTTATTATAAGGAAGTTTTAGTGGTGATAAACTGCTTTTGTTTATATGGGAAAGTTTTTATTTCTTCATGTTTGAAAAGCGCTTTTACCAAATACATATTCTTAGTTGGCAGATTTTTTTTCTTTCAGCACTTTGAATCTATCATCCCACTTCTTTCTGCCCCGAAATGTTTCTGTTTAGCAAAGTGCTGATGTGGAATCTCTCTTGCATATGATGAGTCTCGTTTCTCTTGCTGCTTTCAAATTCTCTGTTTGTCTTGATCTTTTGATGATGTGATTGTGATGTGTCTTAGAATAGATTTCTTTGAGTTCTTCTAATTAGAGATCTTTTGGTCTTCATGATCTGAATATATATTTTTCTCCTTAGGTTTGGGGAATTTTCTTTAAATAATATATCTGACCCTCTCTCTATCTCTTCTCCCTCTGTGACTTCCATAAGGCATTCAT
Source organism: Papio anubis (assembly GCF_008728515.1). Classification (NCBI taxonomy): domain Eukaryota; kingdom Metazoa; phylum Chordata; class Mammalia; order Primates; family Cercopithecidae; genus Papio; species Papio anubis. The sequence continues at coordinate 72,862,634 of NC_044978.1, forward strand.
TGGTCACTTAATAATGTTTTGTATGTTTCTAATTTTTTTGCCCTATTTTTCTTACTTTTTGTTCCTCTGAGTTTACTGATTCTTTGCTTGATCAAGTCTGCTTTTGGTACTCTGTATTGATTTCTTTTTGTTTCAGTTATTGTATCTCTAGCTCTATAATTTCTGTTTGGTTGTTTTTACGGTTTCTATATTTTTACTGATCTTCTCATTTGTTCAAGAATTATTTTCCTGATTCCATTTAGTTGTGTTATGTGTTCTCTTATAATTTACCAAGCTTCTTGAAGACCTTCATTTTGAATTCCCTGTCAGACAATTCACAGATCTTTATTTCTTGAAGGTCAGTTAGTGGAGATTTATTTTGTTCATTTGTCATGTTTCTATGATTCCTCATGTTTCTTATTGCTTTATGTTAGTATCTATGAATTGAAAGGAACAGTCTTTCTGTTCCAGAATTCCATCCACGATGCCACATTCTACTTATTTGTTATGTCTTTTAGGTTCCTAATAGACAGTGGATTTTTTCAATACTTTGTTTTGGATGATGCTAACAGTATTTTTAGAATATCTGCAATATGAATTTGTTTAACATTTTCCCCATGGTTATAAGACTGAGGATTTAGGGTTTGGGGAGGAAGACCACAAGGAAAAAGTGTCATTCTTTTCATAGTATATCAATATCAATACTAACAGGACTTACCCCTGTTGTCAACCTCTGTTGCCTGGCTGAGGAAGTCTGTGACATGTTTTGTCACTGTCAGTTTACTAAAGGCATCATCCTAGGCAGCCAACATTTAAGAAATAGGGAATTATGCTCCATTTCCCTGGGGGCAGAGTATCTACATAAATGATTTAAAATTATTTTGTGTAGGATATTAATTTTTCTTATTTATTTAGTAATATACTATTTGTAGGGGCTTGATATATATTTTATATTCTGAGCTATAATAATTATTTATGTTGTTGCTCAGATTGTTCCAGCTTTAGCTGTAGATGTTACAGTAGGTTGCTCGTCAGGCATGAAGAAGGCAGGAGAGGGCTCTCCAACATAAACACACCAGGAATTGTCAGGTGTCCATAAGGTGATGGTCAGGCAGTTGTTAACTGTGTCGCTAAAATAATCATTGGTCACAGCTGGTGCCAGGGAAAGGTTGTCTCAATAGATAGAAACACCTGATACTGGTGATCAGCAGCTTCCGCATAAGATCTCAGGAGGTGGGTGAGTGGGCTCAGGCATGCGCATTAAGAGGGAAAAAAATGGAGGCATTTAACTGGCATATGACCTTCCTCCAGGAATGCTAGACTAGCAAGGGAAGAACTCTTCAAATGAGCAGACATACAACTCTAGTAAACACTGCACATACTCACTTTGCAAGTGCTATCAGGCTACTGCACATGCAGACAGCCTACCCCATGGGAAGAATCAGGGGAGAAGAATGGCAAGACCACAAAAGTATGCCAGCATATAAAGCCCCAAGTCAAAAGATCAAACCACTCACTTGATCTTTCAAGTAGATGCTTGGTCCTCTTCCAGGCATACTGCACTTCTTTCATTCCTGTTCTAAAGCTTTTTAATAAACTTTCACTTCTGTCTTGATCTCTCCTTCTGTCTTATGACCCTCAGTCCAATTATTTCCTCTGAGGAGGCAAGAATTGAGGTTGCTGCAGACCCATATGAATTTGCCGCTGGTGACATAGGCAGGTATTTCAGTTGGCTCCTATTTCCTTTTGAGATACCCCTATCAGTGTGTGTGTGTGTGTGTGTGTGTGTGTGTGTGTGTGTGTGTGTGTACCTCCTTACTTTATGCTATTAAAAGATTATCCATGTTATTCCTATGTATTTCTTGTCCCAGCGTAAAAAACAGCCACAGTATTAGAAACCATATCTATGTTCTAGGTATGCTCATTGTCACTGGGTCCATAGCTTACCTTTTAAAAACAGTGATTCTAAAGGAAAAGCATGGTAAGTGATTTTGCATTAAGGACAGTTAAATCGACTTCAGTTTTTAAAACATATAAATGGTTTGTCATGAGACTTGCAAAGAAATCCTACTGGAAAAATGTGTAAAAAGCCTTAAACAACCAGGGACCTGTACCTAACTCTTTGGGAGACTGAAGTGGGTGGATCACCTGAGATTGGGAGTTGGAGACCAGCCTGACCAACATGGAGAAACCCCGTCTCTACTAAAAGTATGACATTAGCCAGGCATGGTGGCACATGCCTGTAATCCCAGCTACTCGGGAGGCTGAAGCAGGAGAATCGCTTAAACCAGTGAGGTGGGAGGTTGCGGTGAGCCGAGATCATGCCATTACACTATAGCCTGGGCAACAAGAGCACAACTCCTCCGTCTCAAAAAAAGAAAAGAAAAAAAAAAAGCCTTAAACAACAGCACAATAGTTACTTTAAAACAATAGCTTGATTTAAATGCCTAAAAATATGTTTATTTTTAATATTTCTCTTATATTTATACTGAGCAGTTCACAATCCTTAAGCATACAACTTGATGTACTTTCACAAGCTGAACCCATCTACACAACTACCAGCCAAGTGAGTGCCCAGACTCATAGGCAACTTTCTTGCTCCCCCAAGCATGATTACACATTTGTCCTAAATCTTGCTTCCTCAGCCCTCTTGTACCTAGCACTGTATTCCCATTTCCAGCAAAAGCAAGCTGTGGCACTGGACAAGTACACAACTGCAGGTCACTCTGTATGTCAACATATAAAGCCCCAAGTCAAAAGGTCAAACCATGCACTTGATCTCACAAGTCACCCACAAGATTAATTCACTTTCTGAGCAGCTGACCACACAAAATATTATTGTTTTTATTGACTCAAATTCATATGTCCAATAGCAAGTTCCCCTTTGCTGACACCATTTAAGTGGTATAGTGGGTGGAATAGTGCCCCCCCCCCCCGCCCGACACCAAAATAAGGACTGAGCCTGTGAATATGACCCCATTTGGGAAAAAGATCATTGTGGCTATAATTAAAAATCTTGAGATCATCCTGGATTACTCTGGTGGACCCTAACTCTGATGACAATTATGCTTCTAAAAAAACAGAAAAGGAGAAGACGCAAGAAGAGGACAAGGCCATGCAATGAGAGAATCAGAGATTGGAGTTACCCAGCCACAAGTCAGTGAGTGCCTGAAGCCACCAGAAGCTGTATAGGCAAGGAAGAAATATTCCTGACAGAGTGACCCTGTTAACACATTCATTTCAGACTTCTGGTCTCCCGAGCTGTGAGAGAATGAATTGCTGCTATTATATGCCATCAGGTTTGTGGTAATTCATTATGGCAGACCTATGAAACTAATACATGAAAAAAACCCTGAGAATTTGCACAGATATTACAATCAGGGCAGTAAAGAAAAATGGCTGAAGTAATGAGCAAAAAAAATAAATAAAGGTGGAAATTAATTTTATAATTCTTTTTAGGAAAAGACAGGACATACAGGAAAACAGAGAAGTAAGGGGAAGAAGAAGAAATAAAAGTGTACATAAATGATGGGCAAATGATGTGTGCCCTGTGGTGAAGAAAAAGTTCTTTATTAGGCACATGTTTAAAAAGAAGTCAGGTGTCTTCCTTAATCTTTGTATCTCTTCTGAATTTTAATAAATGTTGGTACATTCAATATAAAGTATGTAAAGTCTTGTGTGTTTGTGGATTTAGGGTGGATTGTCTCAAAACTTGGATCAACAAGATGTGAGGCAGTGATAGACTAATGAAAACAGGCTTCTAGAGTTTTAGGGAAATTTATGGATACAAAATAATAATTCACAGAAATATTAGGGAGTTTTTTGGACTATATTTCAAGACTCTCATTGCATGATTGACTAACCACTCTCCCTAAATTAGATCTGTGGTTATCTGTTTCAGCACTTGTTTACCAACTTATTCTGCTAGGATGGCGAAATTTAACAAGGAGAAGACATGGCAAATGTTTTACATCTGTCACCTACAATAATATTCTACTCAATAGAAAGTAACCAAGAACAGGGAAAAAAATCTAGTAATCTTTTACACCCGTTTAAATCCATAACTTCCCTTGTGGCACTTCTTTTTCTAAGTGTGTAAAACATTCATTTGTTATAGTAAGACTTCAGTAACCAGGTATCATAAGGAACCACTTAATATCATTCAAACTGATTACTGCTGACAGCAACTCTTTTAGTGTTACCACACAAAGCAAGTTTAACACTAATAAAAAAAAATAGTTAAGGATACTTTCTGGAATGGTAAATATTTAATTAGATTTAACAACTAAGTGGAAGAGTAATTACACTTTGAAAAATTGTTTTGGGTAATGTATTTTGAAATTATATTTGGAAAATATTTGTGTTGAGGCTGCTATAACAAGATACCATAGACTGGATGAATTTAACAACCAAAATTTATTTCTCATAAATCTGAAGACTGGGATGTCAAAGATCAAGGTGCCAGTAGGTTCTGAGTTTGGTGAGGGCCTGCTTTCTGGTTGTGCTCTCCTATGATGGTGTGAGACAGAGGGAGAGAAAGCAAGGTCTATGGCATGTCTCTTAGAAGGGTACTAATCTAATTATGAGTTACACCCTCATGACCTAACTACCTCCCAAAACTCCATGTTACTATCCCACTGGGGGTTAGTGTTTTAACACATGAATGTACCGCAATTCATATGTTAAAACACAAATAAGCAGTTCATTATGGTCCTACTCAGTTTGGAATGCTCTAACAAGGTACCATAAACTCGGTTGCTTATACACAACAGCAACTTATTTCTCAGAGTTCTGGTGGCTGGAAATCTAAGATCAGGGTGCTAGCATGCTTGGTTTTTGGTGATGACCCCCCTCCAGGTTGCAGACTGCCTCCTTCTTGTTGTATCTTCACATATCAGAAAACAGGCGAGAGAGCTCTGTAGGGTTTCTTTTAAAAGGGCACTAATCCCATGCATGAGGGCTCCACTCTCATGACCTAATTTTTTCCCAAAAGCCACACCTTCTAATAATATTATATTAGGAGTTGCGATTTCAACATATGAATTTTGGGGAGGGGGAGACAAAAATATTCACTTCATTGCAAGGACAAAGTTATAATATAAAATATTTGAAATGTGAAAATTTTGTCATATACTTTACTCAAATTCAGCAAAGGTAACAAATCAGTGTCAGTGTTATATACTAGATATAAAACATGACCAAAATTCTACAGTAAACATACTACAACTTAGTTTATATCTGAAAGTACACTTTAAATTTGGAGATAAATAGGGAAAGTTTTAATTGTTAAATAATGACGTAAATTTTTCATTACTCAATGCAAAACCAGGTATGATGATGAATAATTTATCTACTCGCTGTTGTATTAAGTACTGTAAGTATTGACAGGAAAATAAAATATAAAATGTAACAATGTTAGCCTAACTCAGACTATTATTTAATAAAATTATCCCAAAATATGTTGTAAATTGAGATACCTTTTCCAAATTATTTATATCAGAGGTTTTTTTGTTTTTACATTCTTTTAAGTATTACAGATCTCCTTTATTACTTTTAAACTGGGTCCTGTCACACTGGCCAAGAATGAACAGCTGAACAGTGTTATGTATTAAATACAAAATCGCATTTGCACATATGAAAAATTAAATGTAAATATTCTGGAGACTTAAGAATAAGTTTTATTTATATAGTTCAGATAATTGGTTTATGTGGTCATTAAACTAAAATTAAAAATTAAGATGCTCAGTATGGTTGGTTTTGAATGGTTGGAAACAATTTTTATAACTACAAGAGTATGTTTTGTGTTTTTCATTTTTGAAAGCCTGATGATAATTATTTTATTCATAGAGAAGTTTTATACACTTCAGCATATAATTTATAAATATATTTGCTTATTCTTCACAATTTATTAATTTATTCTAATTTATGTTGGTTTCCTGTTTAATCCTTTGATCCCCTCTCCATATCTCTTCTTCAACTCCTCTGGAGAAAACCAACACTCTGAACACCTTTGGGTTTTTTATTGTCCAAATTTTAATATGCAAAATATTTAAATTGCAGCTTCTCATCTGAAACCACAGACATTTTTCTTTCTATCTCAGCTACTCAAATCCATTAGCTACCATTTTTTGTGTTTTTCAAGTCTCCTGTCCATTGAATACTCAAGTTTCTATTTGTATCTTCTATTATTTATTTTCCAATTAGACAGAGTCATTGACCATAAGGAAAACCAGTCCTTTGGAAACACTTTAAACTTTGCTCATTTCCTCCGTTTCTTTACCTGGCAACATCTGATGGACAGAAACTGGGGTATAATAATTTCTGCTCCTTGAGCTAACTCTGAGTCATGTCCTGTACTATCTGCCCGAGATCCCTAACAAAACAGCCCATTTCTCTTAGTGCTAACGTGCTCATTAAAATACATTGAATTTCTCTTAATTTCCCTTTTTCATTTCTCCATCCCCTCTCTGGTGATTCTTTTAGTTAACTCTCAAATAGATTATTTGCATTTGAATCTTTAGCCTTAGAGTATGTGTTTGGGGAAACTAAGACTAATGCACTTGGTACTTAAAATGCTCCTAAGAAGAGACCTTTAGAATGGGAACAGGCAATGGGTCACTTGCAGGCCAGATGTCAGCAACTTTATTGAGACTAAGTGGAGAATGTCACTGCCTAGCCTGGCATATTGTAGCACCAAAATTATTAAATGATGGATTGGTATTAACTAGAGATGGAAGAGGTTATACTGGCCTAAGTAGTAGCTTATGTGCTTGAAAAATATGAAAGCAATGATAATTTTCATGCTTGTGGATTTAGTTGACTGTTATTAACTGCCAGAGAAGTGCCAAAGTATGAAAATATCAGATTCAATTCAGTTGGCTAACAATTTAGTATACAAAGTGAATGCCACAAATATTTTAAAGCATTATTTAAAATAACTTATCTCATGCAGTGAGAGAGCTGACTCTATTGTAAATTAAATGGACCAAGAAATGATTATGAGTATGACAATGTTATAATTGAAACCAAATCCACAGTCCCTGCAAGTTTCCTACACTAAAGTAAGTCGAATAGAAGTAGATTCTGAAGCAATGCATCGAGACATTTTTCTGTATGAATTTGAGAACTCTCATCCTCCAGATGCCCTTGAACCTTTGGGTTGAAAGGAGCCGACCCCTGATAACCTCCAGAAGAGAACATCCTCCCAGTATCTAGAGAACATCCATTATTTTACTTGAGGAAGTCACTTTGCAGGATAATAACTTTCTACTGGCTCCCCTCCATTTCCCCACTTATTGCCTCTAGAACAATAACTAGTTCAAATTTCAGAATAATTTCAGTGACCATAATCCAACTAGAAAAAAAAAATGTGACATTTATCAAAAAATTTATAAGATCTAGCTAACATTCCAGGAAGAACCATGAGGACACGCTTGTGAATGAAATACTACGTCACTGAATGTGGACAATAAGGTTGGGTAAGTGAAATTTTGTTGATACCAGGATATTTTTGATTCAAGGAATATGCTTTTATATAATTTTTATTTGCCATTATCATGACTGTTTAAAACTCGGAAATAATAAAGGCCTTTATTAAAAGAAATTAAGAGAGAACTGTTAGCAGAATGTAACCATCAAAAACAAGGCAAGCAGAATTACTGCGAGGATCAGTAAACTGGCATTGCAATTAGAGATCCTTGACTCACAAGGATTTATAGTGATGGCTGATAGACTATGGTGTTCCTAGGGATGAGAGAGATGCGCAGCCGTTTTGTTTTTTTTGTGTGCGTATGTTTGTTTTCACTTATTACAGCCATAACATACCATAGTGGGTGAGTCAATGTCTAATATTTATTGCTACCATAGAAAACTCATAATATCAAACTCAATCTCCTCACCTGAGCCAAATCTCAGATCCAGAGTCAGTTGATTGAATAAAAGACTTATCCACATATCTTTTTGAACAAAGAACCTGAAATTCTGCAGAGTGTATTTGGTGGCTTTTCCTCCAAAGGAGTAATGTATATTGGGGACAGCAGATGAAACAGAAATGTCTATGAGTAACCAAGCTGAATGTAATACCAGATGAACCAAAATGAAATCAGTGTCTCCCATTAGAACAGGAGTATATGGATACAAGGTGATAAACGCACACCTGGCCCAGGTCTATCTAAAATGTCCAAAGATTATGGAAACTCATCTTGCAGTTATTTCTTCAGTTTCTATGTGAATAATTTGCATGGATTTACTTAACAGATGGTCGAATATTGCATTGGTTCTCTTTGATGTGCAGCAATGAAAGATTATGTTAGGAGAAGTCAAGTGGAAGCCTTTGAAACTTGTTTTACAGCCAACATAGTAAATCAGAAACAGTGCCACATCCCAAGTAGAATGGCATAGATTAATGCCACGCCTAAAGGCTTAAGGAATGCAGAGAACCACACTTAATTCAATGACTTTGATCATATAAATGAGAGGAGATCATGAGAGATGATTGTATAGTCCCAACTGCAGCTGCTTCTCATTTTTCTACTTATCTCCACTACAGATTCTTGCAAGTTGAGGATTTCTATTTGCTTTTTCAACTTTGCTGATAATCCCAGAAATTCTGCTTGCCTTATTTCTGGTGAATAGGTGTTGCCAACAGTTCTTTCTTCTTTTATTGCAGACCATCATTGTTCTAGAGTTTCAAGCACATAATGTAGAATCTTTTATACATATTCTGACATGGTTTTCTTTGATCTAGTGAATATATTTCTTTTAAGTTTCATCAAAATTGAAGATAAAGTAGTTTGCAGTCACCCAAGGCCTTTCCCCAGGGCAAAGTAAGCCCTTTTGTTCTCTATCAACATATAAAAGAAAGGGGATTTAACCATCTTGACATAATAATGAAAAATGCACTGGTCTATTCTGATGATGGAATTCAGTTAATTGGGCTTGAGAGTAAGAAGCAAATACTTTGGATGTCCTTTCCTGATGAGATGCATATAAACAAGACAGTGAGAGATCATCTGTACAAATTTTCATAGATCTGCCACATCGAAAGTTTTAAGGGGTCAATTTTTCTTGCATATGCTTGGATATGTCTGCCCTCCAGTTTGAATTGAAAGTTAATATATACTGTACTTCTTATCAAAACAAAGGAGCATAGAACTTGATAGGCTGCTTTAGAACGTGGAAACACTATATGTCACATTTAAAGTACTGCCTGGATTTTGGAAGGTCGGGAGTTTTAAGTGGAACCAATAGAAAGAGAGGATAATGCTCTAGGTTTGGCCTGAAGTTCAATTAGCTCTAACTTGTGGGTCATGTGACCTGGTCGAAGCCATATGGTGTTATCTATGTCATAAGGATGATGCATGGAGTCTCCGACAATCCTCAATAAAGAAGTCATAGCATAAAACTCTAGGTTATGCTATATTCAAGAGAAAACTTTATAATCTAAAAAGCAGCTTCCAGAATGCTGCTGATACCTCATGGAGATTGAATGCCTGACTGTAAGATGTCAGGTGACTTATTCTGTTGAAGCTGCTTAACATGAGTTGAGTGTTGTCAGATCCACCAAACCCAAATGTTGGATGAGTATAGTTCAAATACTTTTTTACATGATGGAGATGACATATTCAGAGTTGGTTCTGAGCAGGCCCAAAAAGAGCAAATAAAAGAAGTAGCAGGAGATGGTGGTGTGGAATTGGCATCCCTCGTGTCAATAGGGACAGACAGTATTGTTGAGTTAATTGTCATTTACCTTCCTTGCTTCAGTTCCTCTCTTCCTGTTTGTATCAGTGGAATCTGAGTGATTTTCTCTGATGAGCTGATAGTGAAGGATGCGCTAGATGTACTGCTGCCTGTAATTATTAATATTTTGTCAACTTGACAATACAGTAGTGCCCAGATATCTCGTCAAACATTATTCTGATGCTTCCATGAAGGTGTTTTCTGGTTGAGATTAACACTTAAATTGGTGGACTTTGAGTAAAGTTGATTACCGTCTATAATGAGGGTGAGCCGCATCTGATCAGTTGAAAGTCTTAATAGAACAGACTGGCCTCCCCTGTGAAAAAGGAAATTCTCCCAGCAGATTATTTTCAGACTTGAACTGCAACTCTTCCCAGGATCTCCAGCCTGCCAGCCTACCTTGAAAATTTTGGATTTACCAAGCCTCCACAACCGTGTTGCTAGTTTCTGAAATAATAATCTCTCTCTCTCTCTTTCTCTCTCCGTCTCTCTTTTTTTCCTTTCTCCCTCTTTCTGTTCTGTTGCTCTGGAGAACTCTGATCAATATAGTACCTTGCTACAGCTCCTTCTAGGGTAGTCCTAAAAGGCAGTGATGAAGAGATATATTACCATGACCTGAACTTAAAACGGTCAACCTGTGCCATAAATTTAGATATAGGAAGAGTTTTTTCTTATAATAGCACATAATTTGGACTGATGATGAGGGGCATGGAAAATGCAAGACTGGAAAACTGGAAACAAAAAATCTGGAGGAAAGGTAGGCAGATGGATAGATGGACTCTGGGGAACACTATGCGTTCACAGCTCTCTCTCTCTCTCTCTCCTTTTTTTCTTTTTTTTCTTTTTTCTTTTCTTTTCTTTTTTTTTTTTTTTTTAAGACAGAGTCTCACTCTGTCACCCAGGCTGGAGTGCAGTGGCATGATCTTGCCTCCCTGCAGCCTCCGCCTCCCAGGCACAAGTGATTCTCTTGCTTCAGCCTCCTAGTAGCTGGGATTACAGGTGCCTACAATCACGTGCAACTAATTTTTGTATTTTTAGTAGAGATGGGGTCTCACCATGTTGGCCAGGCAACCTCTGCCTCCTGGATTCAAGCAATTCTACTGCCTCAGCATCCTGAGTAGCTGGGATTACAGGTGCGCACCACAATGCCCAGCAAATTTTTGTATTTTTAGTAGAGATGGGGTCTCACCATGTTGGCCAGGCAACCTCTGCCTCCTGGATTCAAGCAATTCTACTGCCTCAGCATCCTGAGTAGCTGGGATTACAGGTGCGCACCACAATGCCCAGCAAATTTTTGTATTTTTAGTAGAGATGGGGTTTCACTATGTCTGCCAGGCTGGTCTTGAACTCCTGACCTCAGGTGATCCGTGTCGGCCTCCCAAAGTGCTGAGATTACAGGCATGAGCCACCAGGCCCACAGCTTTATTTCCTACATCACTGTCCACCAAGCAGCATCTATTGAAGAGGAAGCACTGAACCAATAATCACAGACAGAGCCCAGTCGAGTAATCAGTTGTTTAAACATCTTAATTGTATACATATAGCTTGAGACACCAGACAAGCAAACTAGATGAACAGAAATCCTGGCCAAATGTAAAGCAAATCTAGAATAAGTGTTGAGGAAGGTGATGACAAATACCGATTTTGGTTTGGAGGTGAGCTATTTCAGTGAGAACCGTAGCTTATCTAACTATTCTTCATTATTTTTTTCCCTTTATAAGGTTATTTTAGAAATTATAACCAGCCATCACCTGCAAGAATCAGTGTACTTAAAGTCAACATGAAGTATCACCAGTAAATCTTAGTGGTTCAAGGGGTAGATTGTAGCAGACATTATCAGTGCCTTATCTACACTACTTTGTACCTATTTTTTTCAACCGTATTATGGGCTTCTTACTGCAAACACCAGTGACTATTAGCTGGTGGGTTTTGCTCAGCCCATGTATGACATAGGTCTGGAGTATCAGAGTATTAGTATCCTCAGAAGAAGCCCTCAATAATGAACCCCAGCCTCTTCGTGCTTAAGGTGGGGAAACTCACAGGGTTTGTCTAATCAGTCCCAGATGTCCCTGGCATGAGTAAACCTTACTTGACATAATGGTAACCTGCTCTTCCATGCTTCCTGTCTTAGCATTCCTCCCTGCCCTGTCTCACTTCTAGACTCTACTTGTAGATCTTCAAAAGATCACTTTCAAGGTAAACTACTTTTATTTAAATATGATTTTAGGACATGTTTCTGGGAGATCTCCTCTAATAATGGAAATTTTTTGATATCTATCTAAGAGAATGGGGTAAATTTTGAAAGACAGCTTACACTTTCAGTACTCCATATGTTAATATAAAATTTAAATTTTAAAATGTATCTGTATTTAAATAGCAAAATTTCCACTGATTACATTGCAGTGGTACAGGTTATTTATACAATTAATTATATTCAATGTAAGAAAATGCACTTTGAAAAATATAACCAGTAGATTCATGTCATTTTCTGTCTAAAGATTATCTATAATTTTTTTTCCAGTTTAGTTGAAATCCCACTACCTGGGATTTTCTTATAAATCTACAACATTTTATGTGTATTCTATAGAGTATGCATCACCACCTCAATTGTAGCTATGAGTATCATAAAAAATCATAACTAACGCATAATACTAAAAGTATAACT